>NC_067484.1:37245407-37547907 GCF_947179515.1 Apodemus sylvaticus | reverse complement strand
CAACTGTTACAAGGAAAACAATTGGGACTGGCTTACAGTTTCAGACATTTAGTCCATTATCATAATGGCAAGAAGTATGGCAGTATGCAGGCAGACATGTTGCTGGAGGAACCAAGAGTTCTACATCTTGATATGAAGGCAGCCAAGAGAAGAATATCTTCTGCAGGTAGTGAGTAGGAGGGTCTCTTCCACACAGGGCATAGTTTGAACACTAGAAGACTTCAAAGCCTACCTACAAAGTAGCAAATTTCACCCAACAAGGCTACATCTATTGCAATAAGACCATAACCATTTCCCTTAGTCCAAACAAATTCAAATAACCACACTATACTCCCTGGCCCCCATAGGATTGTTCAAACACATGAGTCTATGGGTCCTATACCTAGCCATAGTATAATGCGAAATGCATTTAGTCCAACTTCCTAAGTTCATAGTGTATCACGGTCTCAACGATGTTTAATATTCCAGTCTCTTCTGAGATTAATCCAATCTCTTAACTGAAATCCACTACACTTTAAAAAAAAAAAAGCAAATCACATATTTCTAACATCACAGGATATACATTACCATTCAATTCCAAAACTGTCATACTGAGGAAATACTAGTCCAAAGCGAGAGAGAAAACGAGATGGGCAAACTCCAAACTCTGTATGTCCATATCTGATGCCAAAGTACTCTTCAGATCTCTAATTCCTTTCATTTTTGTTAACTACAACAAACTTTCCATTGGACTGGATCCACTCCCTGTTAGCAGCTTTCCTCTGCAGATATTTCATGGCTCTGGCAACTCTAAAATCTGGGGATCTCCAAGGAAACTCTACCCTTACAACTTCTTGTTCTAGTGATCCACATTTGATCTGGGCTCCTGCAAAAGACTTGGGTTACTTCTCCAGCCTTGCCCACTCTAGCACTCTAGGCTCTGGTTAATTCTACTCCACTTCTGCTTCTGTTCTATGTGGTCATCCCATGATACTGACATTTCCAATATGATGGCATCTTCTACTCCAACTAAGATTGACCAGGCTTTCATGGGCTCTCTTTATGGTGCCAAGCCTCAACTTCTTGGTAGAACCTCTTTACTCCTGGGCTGTCAACTGCAACTGAGGCTGCACCTTCACCAGTTGCCTTTCCTGTCCTCTGACTGTGTCAGCCCTCAGCTGTTCTCCATGACCCCTTCATGCCTTCAAAACCAGTATTACATAAGTGATTCTTAGCTATTACCAAATCTGGCTGTCAGCAGGTCTATCCCTAGACTTTGTACTCAGAAAACATTTCCCAGAAGATCATTTCAATGATTCTGGTCTTTTCTTCCTTCCTTCTTTCCTTCCTTCCTTCCTTTTTTTCTTTTTTAATTGAATATATTCTTCATTTACTTTTCAAATGCTATACCCTTTCCTGTTTTCCTCTCCTCCCAGAAAATCCCCAACCCATCCTCCCATCCTCTGACTCCAAGAAGATGACCCTCTGCCCAAGCCACACCCACCTACCTCCATTTCCTAAACTGGGGAATATAATTAGCCTTCATAGGACCAAGGACCTCTCCTCCCACTGACACCCTACAAGGCATTACTCTGCCACAATTGCAGCTGGAACCATGTGTACCCCTTGGTTGATGGCTTAGTCCCTGGGAGCCGTGGGGGGGAGGGGTGGCCAACATCATCATTCTTCCCATGGGGCTGCAAACACCTTCAGCTCCTCCAGTCCTCCTCCAACTCCTCTACTGGAGACCCTTCTCCCAGTCCAATGATTGGCTACTAGCATCTGCTCTGTATCTGTAAGGCTCTGGCAGGGCCCTTTGGAGACAACCATAACAGGCTGCTTTCAGCAAGAATTTCTTTTCATTTCTTTTCATTCATAATAGTGTCAGGCTTGGTGACTTTTTATAGGATGAATCCCCAGGTAGGTCAGTCTCTGGGTGGCCTTTCCTTCAGTCTCTACCCCATACTTTATCTCCATAATTGCTTCTATGAATATTTTGTTCCCTTTCTCAGAAAAACCAAAGCACACCCACTTTGGTTTTCCTCCTTGTGGTCTATGTGTTGTATCTTGGTTTTTCTGAGCTTTTGGGTTAATATCCACTTCTCAGTGAGTGCATACCACACCTGTTCTTTTGTGATCGGGTTACCTCACTCAGGATGGTGCTTTCTAGTTCCATCCATTTGCCTTAGAATTTCATGAATTCATTGTTTTTTGATAGCTGAGTAGTAGTACTCCATTGTGTAAATGTACCACATTTTCTGTATCCATTCCTTTGTTGAAGGACATCTGGGTTCTTTCCAGCTTCTGGCTATTATAAATAAAGCTGCTATGAACATAGTGGAGCATGTATCCTTATTACATATTGGAGCATATTCTGGGTATATGCCCAGGAGTGGTATAGCTGGGTCCTCAGGGAGTATTATGTCTAATTTTCTGAGGAACCACCAAACTGATTTCCAGAGTAGTTTTACCAGCTGGCAATCCCACCAGCAATGGAGAAGTATTCCTCTTTCTCCATACCCTCTCCAGCATCTGCTGTCCCCTGAATTTTCATTTTGGCCATTCTCACTGGTGTAAGGTAGAATCTGAGGGTTGTTTGGATTTGCATTTCCCTAATAACTAAGGTGCTTCACAGCCATTCAAAAGTTTCCTCAGTTGCGAATTCTCTATTTAACTCTGTACCCCATTTTTAATAGGGTTATTTGACTCTCTGGAGTCTAACTTCTTGAGTTCTTTGTATACATTGGATATTAGCCCTCTATCAGATAAAGGATTGGTAAAGATCTTTTCCAAAACTGTTGGTTGCCATTTTGTCCTATTGACAGTGTTCTTTGTCTTACAAAAGCTTTGTGGTTTTATAAGGTCCCATTTGTCAATTCTTGTTCTTAGAGCATAGGCCATTGATGTTCTGTTCAGGAAATTTTCCCTTGTGCCCATGTGTTCAAGGTTCTTCCCCACTTTCAGTGTAAACTTCAGTGTGTCTGGTTTTATGTGAAGGTCCTTGATCCACTTGGACTTTTTTGTACAAAGAGATAAGAATAGGTCAATTTGCATTTTTCTACATGCTGACCTCCAGTTGATCCAGCACCATTTGTTGAAAATGGTGTCTTTTATCCACTGGATATTTTTAGCTCCTTTTGTCAAAGATCAAACGACCATAGGTGTTTGGGTTCATTTCTGGGCCTTCAATTCTATTCCATTGATCTTCCTACCTGTCTCTGTAGCAATATCATACAGCTTTTATCACTATTGCTCTGTAGTAGAGCTTGAAGTCAGGGATGGTGATTCCCCCAGGAGATCTTTTGTTGTGGAGAATAGCTTTTGCTATCCTGGGCTTTTTGTTATTCCAAATGAATTTGTAGATTGCTCTTTCTAGCTCTATGAAGAATTGATTTGGAATTTTGATGGGGATTGCATTGAATCTATAGATTGCTTTAGGCAAGATGGCCATTTTTACTATGTTAATCCTGTCAATCCATGAGCTTGGGAGATCTTCTGAGATCTTCTTCAATTTCTTCAGAAGTTTGAAGTTCATATTATATAGATCTTTCACTTGTTTGGTTAGAGTCACTCCAAGGTATGTAATTATTTGTGACTAGTGTGAAGGGTGTCATTTCCCTAATTTCTTTCTCAGCTTGTTTATCCTTTGAGTAGAGGAAGGCTACTGATTTGTTTGAGATAATTTTATAGTCAGCCACATTGCTGAAGTTGTTTATCAGCTTTAGGAGTTCTCTGGTGGAATTTTTGGGGTTACTTAAGTATATGATAATATCACCTGCAAATAGTGATAGTTTGACTTCTTCCTTTTCAATGTGTATACCTTTGACCTCCTTTTGTTGTCTAATTGCTCTAGCTAGACCTTCAAGTACTATATTGAATAGATAGGGAGAGAGTGGGGAGCCTTGCCTGGACCCAGATTTTAGTGGGATTGCTACATGTTTTTCATCATTTAGTTTGATGTTGGCTACTGGTTTGCAGTATATTGCTTTCACTATGTTTAGTTATGAACCCTGAATTCGTGATCACTCCAAGACTTTATCATGAAGGGATGCTGAATTTTGTCAAATGGTTTTCAGCATCTAATGAAATGATCATGTGGCTTTTTTCTTGCGTTTGTTTATGTAGTGGATTACATTGATAGATTTCTGTATATTGAACCATCCATGCATCCCTGTGATGAAGCCTACTTGATCATGTTGAATTGTCATTTTAAAGTATTCTTGGATTCAGTTGTCAAGAATTTTATTGAGTATTTTTGCATCAATGTTCATAAGGGAAATTGGTCTGAAGTTCTCTTTCCTTGTTTGGTCTTTGTTTGATTTAAGTATAAGCATTATTGTGGCTTCATAAAAATGAATTGGGTAGTGTGCCTTGCATTTTTATTTTGTAGACTATTTTGAAGACTATCAGTATTAGGTCTCCTTCGAAAATCTAATAGAATTCCACACTAAACCCATCTGATTCTGGGCTTTTTTTTGAATGGGAAACTGTTAATGAATGCTTCTATTTCCTGAGAAGATATAGGACTATTTAGATGGTTTATCTGATTCTGTTTTAACATTGGCACCAGTATATGTCTAGAAAATTGTCCATTTCATCTAGATTTTCCAATTTTGTTGCATATAAACTTTTGTAGTAGGATCTGATGATTTTTTTTGAATTTCCACAGTTTCTGTTGTTATGCCGCCATTTTCATTTCTGATTTTATTAATTTGGGTAGTCCCTCTGTGCTCTCTGGTTAGTCTGGCTAAGGGTTTGTCTATCTTGTTGATTTTCTCAAAGAACCAGCTCCTGGTTTTGTTGATTCTTTCTGTAGCAAGGTTCTGATGATTTTTTGGATTTCCTCAGTATCTGTTGTTATGTCTACCTTTTCCTTTCTGAGTTTGCTGATTTGGATACTGTCTCTGTGCTCTCTAGTTAGTTTGGCTAAGGGTTTATCTATCTTGTTTAGGGATGGTTCAATATCTAGCTTTTCAAAGGAACAGCTCCTGGTTTAGTTGATTCTTTGTATAGTTCTTTTTGTTTCTACTTTCTTTAGCCCTGAGTTTGATGATTTCCTGCCTTCTCCTCTTGGGTGTATTAGCTTCTTTCTGTTCTAGAGCTTTCAGGTGTGCTGTTAAGCTGCTAGTGTATGCTCTGTCTAATTTCTTTTTGAAGGCACTCAGAGCTATGAGTTTTCCTCTTAGCACTGTTTTCATTGTGCCCCATAAGTTTGGGTATGTTGTTTCTTAATTTTCATTAAATTCTAAAAAGTCTTTTATTTCTTTCCTTATTTCTTCCTTGACGAAGGTATCATTGAGTAGAGCATTTTGTGAGCTCACTGTTGTTTTTGTTTCTATTAAAGACCAGCCTTAATCTGTAGTGATCTCATAAGAGGCATGGGATCAATCTTCTCATATCTGTTGAGGTTTGTTTTGTGACCAATTATATAGCCAGTTTTGGACTGCTCTGAGTGCAGCGGGTTCTCTAGGATGGATCAGGAGATGGTGTCTTCCCTGTAGCAGACCCTCCAAGAGTCTGCTGCAGCAGAAAGGCCAGGTAGCAGTGATTCTTGTCTTTTCTTTATCACTGTTAATATCTTAGCTGGAGCTAACAAGCATCAAATGTCCTAGTAACCCCTTCTATTCTTGACTCTAAAGCCAGAGTCACATGGTGGAGGCTGCCAAATTCTGCTGCTTGCTGAGGCTGAAACATGCCCCTTTGTTCAATTATATCATCATCACCTTTCCGTTCTCCTTCACTGCTTAAGTTTAGCTGTCCTGGAACTTGCTCTGTAGATTGGACTTAAACTCAAAGATCTGCATGTCTCAGTCTCCTGAATGCTGAAATTAAAGATATATACCACCATACCTGGATCTACACTTTTTTTTTAACTTTCTCAAGATCTTTACAAATTCTGGGTTGTAGTTTATTCCAGATATAGACAAGGTGGAAACCAAGAATAGCCATCACAATACACCCATAGTCAATTTGACCCATAATCATGTCTCCTTATGTCCAAAAGAAAGCAATAATCAGATAATAATCATGATTAGATATAACTATCCCTTGTTCAACTGCAAATTCATAAACAATAAACTTAGTTGGGTGGGATCTTGCCCCTAGGTCCCACTCCTTTAATTCCATTTAGTATCCTTGAACGCAGGATTTAACTCCCAGTGCACTTTTACTCTTTGAACCCTACATTTTCTAGTTTTCCTTACTCAGTTTGCTACATTTGATCAAAACAATCTTCATAAGGTGAAACACAGGGCAGAGTCTATGCCAGGCATTTTAGGACCTCCTTCCTCGATACAACTAATCTGAATCTCTTCAGTATCAAAGATCTCTCTGAACTAGGATAAAAAGCAGCCATATTCTTCACCAAAACATCTTAAGAATGATCTCCAGCCAACATACTAGAATTATTTTCCATTAAAACTTCTTGAGACAGGACCCCAGAGTTCAAATCACCCTCACCACCAATGTCTTCCATATTACTATTAGGATGGCCTCTTAAGCCCCACTTAACACATTCTGCTGTTTTCTAAATACAAAGTCCCCAAATCCATATTCCTCAAAACAAAAACATGGTCAGGCTTATCACAGCAATACCCCAGTCCCTGATACTGACTTCTTAGTTAGGATTTTATTGCTATGAAGAGACATCTTCATAACTCTTATAAAGGAAAACAATTAATTGGCTTACAGTTTCAGAGGTTTAGACCATTATCATCACGGCAAGAAGCATGACAACATCCAGACAGACATGGTGCTGGAGAAGCCAAGAGTTATAACTTGATCTAAAGCAGCCAGTAAAAGTCTATATTCTGGAGGCAGCAGGGAAAGGGTCTCTTCTTCACTGGGCAGAGACAAAGTACTAGGAGAACTGAAAGCCTATCTACATAGTGACACACTTCCTCCAACAAGGCCATACATATTCCAATAAGGCCAAACCTCATAATAGTGCCATTTCCCATGGGCCAAGTATATTAAAACAACCCCAATTACTAAAACTTAAACCACACATTGAACATCACACATTAATAGCAGGAGAATTCAATACCCCAGTCTGACCAATGGACAGGTGAGAAAAGCAGAAACTAAACAGAGAAATGATGAAATTAACAGCTGTTATGAATCAAATGGATCTAACCAAAATCTATATAACATTTCACTCAAATACAAAAGAATATACCTTCTTCTCATTACCTCAAGGAATACTTTCCAAAATTGGCCATATGATCAGTCACAAAACAGGTATCAACAGATATAAGAAAAATAAAGTAACACCCTGTATTTTATCAGAACACCATGGATTAAAGCTGGATGTCAACAGCAAGAGAAACAGAAAGCCTACAAACTCATGGAAACAGGACAACTCTCTGCTCAATGACCACTGCGTCAGGGAAGAAATAAAGAAAGAATTTAAAGATTTTCTACAACTCAATGAAAAATAAAGGCACAACATATCCAAACTTGTGGGACACAATGAAAGCAGTTCTAAGTGCCTTCATAAAAAAAATCACTGGAGAGATTACATACTAGTAACTTAACAGTGTAACTAAGTGCTCTAGAACAAAAAGAAACAAACATACCCAAAAGGAGTAGATGGCAGAAAATAATCAAACTTAGGGCTAAAATCAATCAATTAGAAAAAAATCAAGAACAATACAAAGAATCAACACGAAACCAAAAGTTGTTTCTTTGAAAAAAATCAATGAGATAAACAAATCTTTAGCCAAACTAACTAAAAGGCTGAGGAGAATATCCAACTTAATAAACTCAAAAATGAAAAGGAGAATATAACAACAGATATTAAGAAAATTCAAAGAATTATTAGGTCTTACTTCAAACTCCTGTACTCCACACAATTTGAAAATCTAAACAAGATTTTCTCAATAGATTTCACTTACCAAAGTTAAAGCAAGATAAGGTAAACAGTCTAAATGATTTATAACTCCTAAGAAAATAGAAGCAGTCATTGAACGTCTCCTGACCAAAAAAGCCCAAGACTAAGAGGTTTTAGTGCAGAATTCTACCAGACTTTCAAAGAAGAATTAATACTAATACACCTCAAAATAAATCTGATGAAAAAGAAAGTGGTGGTGGGGGTAATCCTGAACACATTATTACAGCAAACAACTTCCTAAGTAGGACACCAATAGCTCAGGCACTAGGATCAATAATTAATAAATGAGAACTCATGAAACCAAAAGCTTCTGTTAGGCTAAGAACATGTCAATAGAACAAAACAGCAGCCTACAAAATGGGGCCAACAATATACTCAACAGAGGGCTGTTATCCAAAACATATAAAGAACTCCAGAAATTAGACATCAACAAACTAAGTAACTCAATGAAAAATAAGGTACAATCTAAACAGAGAATTTTTGATAACTTTAATAACTGGGAAACGCAAAGAAATGCTCAACATTCTTAGTCATCAGATAAATGCAACTCAAAATGACTCTGAAAATGTATGACACAATCATAATGGCTAAGATAAAAAAGCAACAGCTCATGCTGTTGTAGATCTGAAATAATAATTATACTCACCATTGCTAGTGGGAATACAAACTTGTATAATCACTTTGGAAATCAATTTGATGGTTTCTTAGAAAATCGGGAGTAGTTCTACCTCAAGACCAAGTTTTACCACTCCTGGGCATATACTCAAGAGATGCTCCACCATCCACAAGGATACTTGCTCAACTTATTCATAGTAGCTTTATTCATAATAGCCAGAAAATGGAAACAACCTATATGTCTCTCAACTGAAGAGTGGATAAAGAAGTGTGGTACATTTATAAAACGGAATATAACTCAGAATACAATTCAACAATGACATCATGAGATTCACAGGAAAATGGATGGAACTAGAAAAAATCATCCTGAGAGAGGTAACCCAGAACCAGAAAGACAAACATGCTGTGTACTCACAAATCTACAATCCACAATCCACAAATCCAAAGAAGCAAAGTAACATGGTGGGCCCAAAGGAGAATGCTTGACTTTCACTAAGAAGTGAAACTAAAATAGAGATCAGATGTGGAGAGAGGAAAGTTACAGGGTAAAAGAGGGGGCAGGAGGGTTCAAGTCTGGGGAGGGCAAGCAAGCAAGAACTGCAATCAGTGGGGGATGGCATCTCTGAGATGAGCTAGAAATCTAGGGCAATGGAAACTCCCAGGAATCTATGAGGGTGTCCTTCGCTAATACTCCTAGTAATGGGGGATATGGATCTTGAAATAGACACCTCCTGTAACCAGGCAAGGCTTTCAATGGAAAGATGGGGACACCAATCCAGACACAAAACCCTTGACCCACAACTTCTCCTGACTCCAGGATGTGCCGAGATCAAGATAGAGCAGAAATTGATGGAATGGCCAAACAATGATTGGCCCAACTTAAGATCCATGCCATGAGAGGAAGTCCACCCTGAAACTATCAATGATATTCTACTATACTTGAGACAGGAGCCTAACATGGCTGTCATCTGAGAGGCTTCCCCCAGCAGCTGATGGAAACAGATCCTGAGACCCATAGTCAAACATTGGCAGAGCTTGTGGAAGAGGGAGAGGAAGAATTGAAGCAGCCAGAGTTATCAAGAACACCACAAGACAAACTACAGAATCAACTAACATGGGCCTATAGGGGCTCACAGAGACTTAACCACCAACCAGAGAGCATGCATGAAATAAATCTAGGCCCCCACATGCATATGTAACAGACATGCAGCTTGGTTTTCATGTGTTCCCTCTAACAGCAGAATTGGGAGCTGTCTCTGACTCTGCTGCCTGTTTTTTTTTTTTTTTTTTATCCCTTTCCATTAATTGGGCTGCCTTGTCTAGCCTCAATAAGATAAGCTGTACCTAGGCCTACTACAACTTGATATGCCAAGGAAGATTGATAGCCATGGGAGACCTGCCCCACTTCTCTGAAGAGAGAGGGGGAGGGATGATTGGAGGAAAGAGAGAGGAGCTAGAATATGAGTGAGGGGAAGATATGATTGGGATGTAAAAGAAAGAAAGAAAGAAAGAAAGAAAGAAAGAAAGAAAGAAAGAAGAAGAAAAGAAAGAAAGAAAGAAAGGAAAGAAAGGAAAGAAGAAGGAAGGAAGGAAGGAAGGAAGGAAGGAAGGAAGGAAGGAAGGAAGGAAGGAAGAAGAAAGAAAGAAAGAAAGAAAGAAAGAAAGAAAGAAAGAAGAAAGAAAGAAAGAAAGAAAGAAAGAAAGAAAGAAAAGAAAGGAGGAAGGAAAGAAAGAAAGAAAGAGGGAGGGAGGGAGGGAGGAACGGGAGGGAGGGAGGGAAGGAGAGAGAGGGGAGGAAAGGAGAGGGGGAGGAATGGAAGGAGGGAAAAGGCATATAAACAGGGTAGAAATTTTTGATTCTGGTCATAGTGGCTACATTTCTTCCAGAATATCCCTACATTTTCCTACCCCACTGCATCCTGGGTAATAGGAACCCACCAGGTGCCTGCCTCCATTTCTCTGATTTGAACCACTTGCTTTCTATAAAGAGTTACTTCCATTCTCTCTGCCCTATATATAGATAAGACAAAGTTACAAACAAAGCAACTGAAATAAAGAGCAGACTTATTGGAAAAGAAGAAAAATTTGGAGTCTCCTCCTCTAAGCTTGGTAGCAATATATGCCTGCTTTCAAGACACATTGCAATGCTACAACACACAGTGTGGCACTAAAATAAAGAACATGCAGCCTCTTGAGCATAGGGGAGGAAGGAAAGTGGATGAGGAACTTACAGCATATAAACATTTACCCAAAGCAAGCTAAGAACCTGAACAGAAGACCCACTGCTTTCCAAAGTTTTAGAAAAAAAAAAAAAAGAATCATGGAGGAAAAGAAAAAAAAATCTCATGACATTGGATTTAACAGTGATTTCTGGGACATGACACCCAAAGCACAGATCAAAAGGGGTAAATAGAGAAATTACATGATGTTGAACTTAAAAGTATCTGAGCATCAAATAACATGCTTTGGTAGAATGAAAGGGCAACTTTCACTTTTTGATTTAAAAGCATGCTTTTAAATCAACTGGCTAATAAAAGGTTAGTACCTAGAATAGAAAAAAAAATCTGTGCTCCAATATCAAAACAGTACAAAATATTTTCTGAAATGGACCAAGTCCTAAAAAGTCTAAAGAAGTTAGACAAATGCCCAACAGACATTTTAAGTAGATGTTATATTAGGCCTGGGGAGATCGTTCAGTGGTTAAGAACTCTGACTTCTGTTCCAGAGAACCAGGGTTCATATTCCAATACAGAAGCTCATTTCCCAGAACCCACAAGGTAGCTCACAACCATCTCTGCTACCCTCTTCTGGCCTCTGTAAACCCCAGGCATGCAAGTGGTACACAGACATACATGCAGATAAAACAGCCAATATATATAAAATAATTTTAAAAGATATTAATCATCATTAATCATTAGGGGAAATGTTTGAAAGATGGAGGGAAAGAGAAAGACAAGAGAAAAACAAACAGTAAGAGATCACCACAGATCTCTTAGATATAGTTCCTGTGAGGAAAATTAAAAATGGTGTTAGTGAGGTTGTGGACCAATTGGAAGTTTCCCATTCTGCCGATGGGACTATAAAGTAACACAATCAAAAGAACAATATGGAAAGTATCAAAAAATTATCAGACTAATCATTTGACCCAGCAATCTTACTTCTGGGAATCACCTAAATGCATAGAAAGGATCCTAAAATGGTATTTGTGCTCCTTGCATTGCAGTGTTATTCATAAGAGTCTCAGGAAATGGAAGACCCTGCCACAAACTACAGGAAAGAACCTTGTAGACATTAGACTAAGTGAAATCAGCCAGTAAGAAAAGGACAAATACTGTCTGGGCTCTCTGAACTGAATGAGTCACCTGCAATCAAATCCACAGGAACAAAGTCAAATAGTTATCAGGGACTACATGGAAATGGAAATGGAGCTGTTTCTTAATGAGGATATGGAAACCATTTCTTCACTCCTGTTTCAACTCCACTGTAAGCACTGTGACTAAACAAACTCAGGAGGTGGGACATGTGAGAAACACTAGGGAAGATTTGGAGACAAAACAGAGTTCATGAGTAAACAAACAAACTTGGAAATGGTCTTCTATGCTTTACCCAGAGCAGCAAACATGAACATAAACATGCACACATATACATAAATATATACATGCAAACATTCATACATGCACATTTACATATATACATACACAAGCACATATACACATGCACATAAAAAGACATACATAAACAAACATACATACATATATACATGCACACAAACAGATATATAGACATATATACACACATATCTGTATAATACATACACACAATCACATACAATGCAGGCACATAAAACACATTCATACACAGACATATATACACATAGGCACATACACACATGTGCATTCATACAAACATACACACATACACACACAGCAGCAACAGGAACTCCATGGTTAGTCTATCATAGACTTTCCAATGTTTACTGAATAGCAATTATGGTTTTTTATCTTTATGACATTTTTGTTATCCAGATCTTATTTTAAAATCTGTGTTAATAATGCTGTTAACCATTGTTTATAAAAGTTTCTTTATTTTTAACTACATACATAAACATGATTTAGATCCCAAATAATACATAGACACTATAAACTTCTCTAAAAATGCTACAAAACATTTCAGAAGTTAAGTTTAGGGTTATTCTAGTAGTAGTCAGAATTTAATCACAAAGCTAAGTTCTTACAAAACCCTTTCTTCTTCTCTGAACATATGGTGCACACTGAATCTCTCCAAAAAGCACAGCTCCTGTAGAAACCCTGAGAAAAGAAACTACTACTGTCAAACATAAAACCACGGAGAGGAAGATGAATGTAAGGAGAGCAGATTTAAGGACTTGGGGACACGTGCTATGTCTACAAAGCACTACTTTCAAGGCTGGATCTAGGACGCATTCCTGAGCTTCTTCAGAGAATGAAGGGAACACTAGATGCATTCAAAGTGGTTGAACTCTTCGCTTCTTTCACCACGACTGCACTTGCTTTCCAGTTTCTCTGCGGTTGGGTAAGGTGGACACAAGCACCACCCTTTAAGAAAGCAGCTATTGCACACACACAACTGAAACAGGCATCGTGAGAGCAGGTGTGACTATTCTAGATACATTCAAGATCAGCTGTGAGTATATGAAGAGAAAAACACAGCCCAAGCTTGACAGAGGACTTGGCAAGTGAAGGCACTTGCCACCAAGTCTGATGATCTGAGTTCAGGCTCCAAACCTCATGCACCCCGTGGCAGAAGGCGAATCAGCTCCTAAAATAAGGTTTCTTTACCTGGGCAGTGGTGGTGCATGCCTTTAATTCCAGTACTTGAAAGGCAGAGGGACATGGATCTTTATGAGTTCGAGGCTATCCTGGTCAACAGAGTTCCAGGACAACCAGAAATACATGGAAAAACCAAGTCTTAATATCAAACAAACAAAAATAAAACAAAACAAAAAACCAAAGTGGTTTCCTATCTCTACATGTACACACATATATACACACTAAATAAAGTAAATGTTAAAATTTTAGAAAGGAAGGAAGGAAGGAAGGAAGGAAGGAAGGAAGGAAGGAAGGAAGGAAGGAAGGAAAGAAATATCCCAGATTGATGCTTAATGTCTTTAATTCTACAAATTTCCAGACTAAGAAAACTGGATGGGATTTAAAATCCCATCTGTGAAATGGTTCTACCAACCTTGGGTCTTGTTTTTCTCTTGTGGAACTAACACCTTTCATTAGTTCAGCCTTCATCCGATACCTCAAAAACATTTATCTGGGATGGAGAGATGGCTCAGGAGTTAAGAGCACTAACTGTTCTTCCAGAGGTCCTGAGTTCAATTCCCAGCAACCACACGGTGGCTCACAACCATCTGTAATGGGATCTGATGTCTTCTTCTGGTGTGTCTGAAGTGAGCAACAATATACTCACATACATAAAAACAAATATTTTAAAAAATAATTATTATTTTCTGTATTTATGGTTTTATTTAATTTTTTGAGAATTCCATACATGAGAACTGTGCTTACATCATGATCTCCTCTCCCTTTCCCCCTTCAATTTCTCTTATTTCTTGATTTCACAACCTCTTCTTCAGCAATGATTATTCTTATGTTTATGTACCAATTTGTTTACATTGTTATGAAAAAACACTGACAAAAACAACCTGGGGAGGGTTGTGTTTTGCTTTGTTTCATTTTGTTTTTCATCTAATTTTATATTCAGCCATCAAGGGAAGTCAAGATAGCAACACGAGCAAAGCTAGAAGCAAAAATCACAGAAAAATTCTGTTCACTGTTTTTTTCCCCGTTTCTGCTCAACTAGCTTCCTGATATAACCCAGGACTGACACCCAGGGGTAGCACAGTCCATGGTAGTCTAGATCATCCTTTGTCAACTAGCAATCAAGAAAACACCACCACAGACATCTCATAGACCAATCTAATGGAGACTATTTCTCAATTGAGGCTCCCTCTTTCTCAGTGTATCAAGTTGAAAGCCATGTATAACAATTGATATATAGATATAGATAGATATAAAGATATAGGTATAGGTGTAGATATAGATAGAGGGTCGTCTACTGAGTCCATAAACACATGTTTAGGATTAACAACCTGGGATTAGACAGCCTATCTGGGGACTCAGCCCTGAAGAAAACTGATTCTCCTCATCTCTGCAGCCATTGGTTACCTATGGCCCTTCATTTGGCATGTCTATTGGTAGTGTCATTACTTAGGTCTTGTTTAGGCAATCATATTGATGGATTGCATGGGTGCAGCTTCTCTTTCATGTCAGTGATCTGGTCCTCTAGCTCTTACCCAGTTAAAATTATATTAGTTTACTAACATAGCAATGATAGATTCTCCCCTAGGTTCTATGACCTTTCTGGGCATGGATAGTTGCATAGGTTGACAGTACCAGGCATGACTTCCATCCTAGTAAGTAGAGTTTAAATACAATTAGACAGTTGTTGGTCACTCCAAGTTGTTAGTGCCACTGTTGCACCATTGGGGACATCTTGCCAAGCCAGTCTTTGCTGTGATCAGTAGTTTTTATAGCTGTATGGGACTACTGATCAGTTTTCTCCTTTGTCAGCTTGCATATTATCTTCTGGGACTATGAGAGCTAGTCTTCAGAGAAAAGACTTTTAGGTCAATTACAGGTTACTTCTTCCAATGTCTGTGTCCTAAGGTTGTGGCATCTTCAGGAACAAGGTTCTTACCTTTGAGTTATGAGAGGCAACCAAGTGCAATGGCAATAGTCTATCTTATTTTGTGATTCTATTCAGCTCCCCTGGCCGAAAACCTGAAGGAAGGTTCCCCATGCCTGATACTAAGGTTTATGTTAGATAGATTATGGCTCTTGAGAAAAGCATTATAATTCCAAGCGGTGTTAACTTTATTTAGATTTATACATATGCATACATATATACTTAGATATTTTATTTCTGTTTTAAAAGTTCTTAAAAATTATTATACTTCCTATGGATTTTCAACTATCTTTTATGTTATTTATCTCCCCTTCCTCCCACTCCCTCTGTATTTTGTGACATAGCACACTATAATTTTCCAACATGAATAATACTGCTTTTCTTCTACATCCTTGTAACCATATCTTCTTGAGATCCTTGGCAACTGTCAAGGTCTTTGAGACCTACTTTCTTCAGCAGGAAGAGAACCATGAAATTGATGTCTTCCCTGTACAGTCTCTTCGGGAGCCTTCAAGGGATTGTTTTTATCGAAGTTGTCCTCCTTGGGTGCTCCAGACCATTTTTTATTTTATTGGCTTTATGGCTTAACTATTCTCAACCAGAATGACCATTAAGATTCTTACAACTGTGAGTAGCACTAAGTGATTTGGGTACACTCATCAGTGAAACCATATTAAATAAGTCTAACATGTTAATTGCACAAGGCTGATAAATATGAAAGGAAGGGGACTCTCCACCCTGCCAGCTCCTATATATTCTTCCCCAGGGTCTACTGCTGTGAATTTGCCTGGTGATCTTCCCCTCCATTCACCTTATCCAAACCCCTAGACCTAGCTTCAACTCTCATTCAGTGTCCTACCCTTGTCTAACAAACCCTGCTTGCACTACTCTCAAGCTTTAGGCTTCCTCCTGGACCCTCCATACCTAACCAAAACCTATAGTTCACACCAACATCTTAACCAAGCCAAATCCTGCATATCCTCCACCATGGTCTAACCAGATACCCCTGCCTGATCCTCCACCTGTTCCTCTTCAGCTTTTGGATCTACCTCCAAACACTACTCCTACACTAGAATACACATCTGCATGACAGCCCAATCCACCTGACATCATTTCAACCAAGACATTTTGAACCTTTAAAACAAACCCAGCATACAAATCTGGTGCTCTACTCCAATCTGCTCTGTCCATATTAGATACAAACTAATAAAAGTCCACATGCCCAGATGTCACCACAAAAAAAACAACAATATGAAAAATTAATATAGCATCCTACCAAACCATTCACCAGTCCTATAGAAATTTTCTCTAATTTTAATTACCTAAATGGACCTCAGGACAGAGACGGGTTTTTTTTTTATTATTTCATAAACTTCTTCAAAGAATTTAAGAAGGTTAAAGAAACAGCTCAATGGACTCAAAGAAAATAAATGCCTGAATAGTCCTGAAGAAAACACAAACATAACACTGATGGAAATGATGCAAGTATGTGAAAATGGAATTCAACAAAATGATAGAAACATAAAAGAGAACTCAAGCTGATATGAAAATGGAATTGAAAAAACCAATAACCTAACTAAAAACTCCAAGCCTTACAAGTAGACTAGATCAAAGAGGATAGATTATCAGGACTTGAAGATTAAATAATGACTTATATGAAATAGAGCAAAGAAAATGATTTTTAATAAAACACAGGAAAGGAACACACATGAAACATGCGGAATGATGAAAAGTCTAAATCTTAGAATTACAGGAGTAGGCAAGGGAGAAAAGAATCCTAGGTCAATGGCATAGTCAAGATCTTCAATGAGATCCTAGGAAACCTCCCCAACCTCAGAAAAGACATACCCATACAGATCCAAGATGCACAGAGAACACCACTTACACAAGACCAGAAATGAAAATCCCCATGACATACAATAGTTAAAAGTGCAAGTATACAGAACAAAGAAAGAATATTGAAAGCTACAAGAAGAAAAACACCAGTTACATATCAAGAAAATCCATCAGAATAACTGCTGATTTCTCAGTGGAAACTTGGAAATCCAGAAGATAATTGAGCAATGCATTCCAAGTTCTAAAAGACAACAGTAGCCAACCTAGACTAATATACCCTGTAAAAATATTTGCCACATTTAAAGGAGAAAAAAAAACTCACTATGATATAGACAGCCCAAAAATTTATCACCAAAAGACCAAACCTAAAGAAAATACCAGAAGCAATATTTCTGGCTGCTGAGAGGATGATCATAGTAAAGACTGAGGAAAGAAAAATGAAGCTATAATTACTGAAGCACAGAGTACCAAAACTCAACAACACAAACACTGCAATCATCACACACACTTTAATAATAACTAAATAATAACATCCTTGTTTCTCCAATAAAAAGACACATGCTGCCTGAATGGAGACAAAATTCCATGTTATCTGCTGCCTACAAGAAATACATCTTATCTCTAAAGATAGCAACAGCTTTAGAGTGAAAAGAGTCACAAAAGAATACCAATCAAATAGGACTAAGGAGCAAGCAGGTATGGCTACCCTATTATCTGACAAGGTATATTTAAAATTAAAACATATCAGAGGACATAAAGAGCTAAAGAGGAATTACCTTCATCTTAATCACGGGGAAAATTAACCTATATGGCATTACTACCATAAACATATAAAGTGAAAATTCTGGTTTCTTTGGAAAGTTATGTCATATGATCTTTTGCTGGGGCACACAGGTGAAAGGATGTCTTGCTAAAGCAGACATGGGAAAGAAAGTTTTCCTGAAGCAGACACAGGTGAAACGATGTTTATAGCAAATGTATGAAAGAACCTGTGATAAGTGGGTATAAATATGACCCCACAGACAGTGGGAGAGGAGAACTAAGCATTGGTTTGGTTTCTACCACCTTGCTATTCTTTGCTAACAACACATAGGTATCGGTTTGCCTTACATAGCGTTGTTGAGCTCAACTTATGGTAACACATCCTTTGAGAAAAATTCACCAAGTTCTTGCTGTAGCTTGCCATTTCCTTGAACTCACCTCAGGCTGGTTGGTGAGCCTTGTAGTTTCTTTAGGATTGAACTACAGCTGCTGGTTTGCACCTAGTGTCTGCCTGTCAAAAAGACTGTACTATAGCTGCGGGTTTGTGTGTGGTATCTGCCTGCCTACAGGACTGGCCCACAGCTGCTGAGTCCTATTTGTTATTTTCTACAGGACTGAACTGTTGAGAGAGATAATCAAACTAGCTCCCCCCCAAAAAAACTATTGCTAAATAGGTGCACTTCCACCATATCTTAATAAATTTTCTTTTCTACTACCTCTAGTAGGTGGTGAGTTAGAGGAGAGTTTGAACTCTTATTAAAAGTAGGTTGCAAAAAATGAGTGTCTACAAACACATATGAATCAAACTCTGATAAAAACCAGCTTCATAGAAGAGAAAGGAGGAAAAGGAGAAGGAGGAAGGGATGCACTACTAGAAATGAAGGCACATATCAACGTATTAATAGCAAGTGATTGAAATAGACCATTCTTTCCAATAGGCCAGTCATCTGGGAAAAATAAACAGATCTATTAAAATTAAAATACACCATACAGAATGATCTTAAAGATATCTGTAGAATATGCCACCTAGAAATTTATCAAAAATAGATCACATCCTAGGACAGAAATAAAATCTTAACCAAGTCAGAAATACTGAAATAACCTCATATATTCTATATAACCATAATGCAATTTAACCTAAAATTAACCACAAATGCGAATCTGTAGTAGGCACACAGACATATAGAGAATAAATGAGGTATTACTGAATGATGACTGATTCAAGAAAAATTAAGAAAGGAGTCAAAAATGTCTTGGATCTGAAACTAAATGAAAATGACAATACAACACAACCAAACCTCTGGGACACATCAAGAGCAGATCTATGTATAGGACATATCAAAAGCAGACCTATGGGAGATATTTACAGCTCTAAGCTCTTCCAGTAAAAAAATCAGAAAGCACCTCTACAAAATGGCTTAATCACACAACTAAAAAAATTAGGGGAAAAATCCAAACCCATTAAATGGTAAAAAAAAAATAATAATAATAATGAAATAGGAGCCAAATAAATAGAACAAAGAAAACAATCTTATTAAAGAATCTGGTTCTTTAATAAGATAAAGTTGGCACACCCTTGGCTCAATTAACCAAAAGAAAGAAACAGATGAGCCAAAATAATAGACTCAGAAATGAACAAGGAAACATTGCAACAGAAACCAAAGAAGTTGAAAATATTATCAGAGAACACTTTAAAACTTGTATTCCATTCAGTAGGAAAACCAAAAAGAAATGGACAAATTGCTAGAAAAGAAATTTGCCAAACCACCAAAATTAAGCCAAGAAGTCAGCAACCTAAATGGACCCATAACAAATGAGATTAAAACAGTAAAAAAATGCTTCCAAGTAATATAATAATGAAGTCCAGGCCCAGATGAATTAACAGCAGAATTCTACCAGATCATCAAAGAAGATCAACAGTCAGTAATTTTTAAATTAATTTGTAAAAAATTAGAGACTTGGCCACGATATTCGCTCCCAGACAGACAGGATAGGCAGCTCCAGGTACATAGAGATATCTCGAGTTTACCATCACTTTGGACAAGGACTGCCAGGCTTCTGCCTGCACCCAAGACCTGGGCAGCTCTGCAGTTCATCTGTGTGCAAGCCTGTCATTATTTGCCCTGCAGATTAATCAGCACTTGGAGGGGCTACTCACCACCATCTTCCCTCCCAGACAGGATAGGCAGCTCCAGGTACACAGAGACAACCCCAAGTATAACATTGCTTGGGGTAAGACACACCAGGGCTTCAAGGGCACCCAATAGTAGGGCAGCCAATCAGCAATCTGTGCCAGAGGAAAACCAGTCATCCAGATGAGCAGAAATAGCTTTACAGGCTCACAGGAGGTTCAAGCACCAGCCAGTGACAAGAGGACCAATTAATGCCAGAAAAAAACAGACGGCAAAAGGCAAATGTAGGAACATTAGAATAGAAATCAAGGCAATATGGCAGCATATGAACCCAATTCTCCAACAACAGCAAGTCCTGGATACCCCAACACACCAGAAAAACAAGATTTAGATTTAAAATCATTGGTAATGATGCTGTTAGAAGAACACAAGGAGGACATAAATTAATCTCTTAAAGAAATACAGGAGAAAATGGGTCACAAGGAAACACCCTTACAAGGAAAACACAAAATCATTTAAAGAAATTCAGGAGAATATGGGTCAACAGATAGAAGCCAATAAAGAGGAAATGCAAAAATCACTTAAAGAAATACAGGAGAACTTGGGTCAAAAGGCAGAAGTCATGAAAGAGGAAACACAAAAATCGCTTAAAGAATTACAGGAAAACAAAAACAAGTGAAGGAACTGAGCAAAGCCATCCAGAATCTAAAAACAGAAGTAGAAAGAATTAACAAATCACAAAGGAAGGCAACTTTAGAAATAGAAAACCATGAGAAGAAATCAGGGGTCATAGAAGCAAATATCAACAACAGAATACAAGAGATAGAAGAAAGAATCTCATATGCCGAAGATACCAGAGAAACCATTGACTCAACAGTCAAAGAAAATGAAAAAGCAAAAAGCTTGTAACCCAAAATATGCAGGAAATCCAGAACACAATGAGAAAACCAAACCTAAAGATTATAGGTATAGAGGAGAGTAAAAATTTACAACATAAAGGACCAGCAAATATCTTCAATAAAATTATGGAAGAAAACTTCCCTAACCTAAAGAGAGAGATGCCCATGAACATACAAGAAGCCAACAGAACTCTAAACAGACTGGACCAGAACGGAAATACCTCCTGTCACATAATAATCAAAACCACAAATGTACTAAAAAAAAATATTAAAGGCAGTAAGAGAAAAAGAGGCCAAGTAACATATAAAGGAAGACCTATCAGAATTACACCAGACTTCTCACCAGAGACCATGAAAGCTACAAGATCCTGGGCAGAGCTCATGCAGACTCTAAGAGTACACAAATGCCAGCCAAGACTACTATACCCAGCTAAACTCTCAACCACCATAGGTGGAGAAAACAAGATATTCCATGATAAAACCAAATTTGTGCACTATCTCTCCACAAACCCAGCCCTATAAAGGATATTAGGTGGGAAATGCCAATACAAGGAAGGAAACTACACCCTGGAAAAAGCAAGATAGTAGCATTCTTTCATCAACCCCAAAAGAAGATAACCACTCAAACATAAAAATACCATCAAAAATAACAGGAAGTAATAATCACTATTCCTGAAGATCTGAGAACATCAATGGACTCAATTCCCCACTAAAAAGACATAGACTCTGGAGACCAGCAGAGGGAGAGAATCCCCGCGGCCATATTCGCTGCCTGCCGGAGCAGAAGAGTGTCACTAGGCACTGTATCACCCCGAGCTTTAGATCTCTGGGGGTGCAAACTGCCAGGGTTCTGCCTGCACCCAAGAACTGAGCACATAGGTGGTTCATCTGCCAGACCTCCGGGCATGGGGCCTGTTTCCTGCCTGGAGACCAGCAAAGGGAGAGAATCCCCACGGCCATATTCACAGCCTGAGGTCTTCTTCTATTTTCTTCTTCAGAGTTCTGAAGTTCTTGTCCTATAGATCTTTCACTTGTTTGGTTAGAGTCGCCCCAAGATACTTTGTGTTGTTTGTGGCTATTGTGAAGGGTGTCATTTCCCCCAATTTCTTTCTCAGTCTGCTTATCCTTTGAGTATAGAAAGGCTACTGATTTGCTTGAGTTGGTTTTATAACCTGCCACTTTGCTGAAGTTGTTTATCAGCTGTAGGAGTTCCCTAGAAGTTTTTTGGGTCACTTAAGTATACTATCATATCATCTGCAAATAGTGATAGTTTGACTTCTTCCTTTCTAATTTGTGTCCCTTTGACCTCCTTATGTTGTCTAACTGCTCTAGCTAGGACTTCAAGAACTATATTGAAAAGATATGGAGAGAAGGGACAGCCTTGTCTAATCCCTGATTTTAGTGGGATTGCTTCAAGTTTCTCTCAGTTTAGTTTGATGTTGGCTACCGGTTTGCTGTATATTGCTCTTGCTATGTTTAGATATGGGCCTTGAATTCCTGTTCTTTCCAAGACTTTTAGCATGAAAGGATGCTGAATATTGTCAAATGCTTTTTCTGCATCTACTGAAATGATCATATGGTTTGTTTCTTTGAGTTTGTTTATGTAGTGAATAGCATTGATGGATATCCATATATTGAACCATCCCTGAATCCCTGGGATGAAGCCTACTTGATCGTGGTAGATGATCGTTTTGATGTGTTCTTGGATTCGGTGGGCAAGAATTTTATTGAGTATTTTTGCATCAATATTTATAAGGGATATTGGCCTGAAATTGTCTTTCTTTCTTGGATTTTTGTGTGGTTTTGGTATCAGTGTAATTGTGGCTTTGTAGAACGAGTTGGCTATTGTTCCTTCTGTTTCTATTTGGTGGAATAGTTTGAAGAGTATTGGTACAAGTCTTCTTTGAAGGTCTGATAGAATTCCACACTAAAACCATCTTGTCCTGTGCCTTTTTATGGTTGGAAGGCTTTCTATGACCCCTTCTATTTCTTTAGGGGTTATGGGTCTGTTTAGATGATCTATTTGATCCTGATTTAATTTTGTCATTTGGTATCTGTCTAAGAAATTGTCCATTTCCTCCAGATTCTCCAATTGTGTTGAGTATAGGCTTTTGTAGTAGGATCTGATAATTTTTTGAATTTCTTCAGTTTCTGTTGTTATATCTCCCTTTTTATTTCTAATTTTGTTAATTTGGATACTGTCTCTGTGCCCTTTGGTTAGTCTGGCTAAGGGTTTATATCTTGTTGATGTTTTCAAAGAACCAGCTCCTGGTTTTGTTGATTCTTTGTATGGTTCTCTTAGTTTCTACTTGATAGATTTCAGTCTTGAGTTTGATGATTTCCTCTCTTCTGGGTGAATTAGCTTCTTTTTGTTCCAGGGCTTTCAATTGTTCTGTTAATCTTCTAGTGTATGCTGTCTCCAATTTCTTTTTGGAGGCACTCAAAGCTATGAGTTTTCCTCTTAGAACTGCTTTCATTGTGTCCCATACAAGGGTATGTTGTGCCTTCATTTTCGTTAAATTCTAAAAAGTTTTTGATTTCTTTCTTTATTTCATCCTTGACCAAGGAATCATTGAGTAGAGTATTGTTCAGTTTCCACGTGTATGTGGGCTTTCTGTTGGTTTTGTTGTTATTAAAGACCACTTTTTCTCCATAGTGATCTGATATGAGGCATGGGATTATTTTGATCTTCTTATATTTGTTGAGGTCTTTCTTGTGACCAACTATGTGATCAATTTTGGAGAAGGAACCATATGGTGCTGAGAAAAAGGTATATTCTTTTGCTTTGTGATGAAAAGTTCTATATATATCTGTTAAATCCAACTGGTCCAAAGCTTCAATTAGTTTCACTGTCTCCCTGTTTAGTTTCTGTTTTCCTGATCTGTCCATTGAGGAGAGTGGAGTGTTGAAGTCACCCACAATTATTGTGTTAGGTGCAATGTGTCCTTTGAGCTTTAGTAAAGTTTCTTTTATGAATGAAGGCGCCCTTGTATTTGAAGCATTCAGGATTGAGAGTTCAGGATTGAGAATTCTTCTTGTTGGATTTTTCCTTTGACCAGCAAGAAGTGACCTTCCGTGTCTCTTTTGATGACATTAGGTTGAAAGTCAATTTTATCTGATATTAGAATGGGAACTCTGGCTTGTTTCCTGAGACCATTTGCTTGTAGAATTGTCTTCCAGCCTTTTACTCTAAGGTAGTTTTTGTCTTTGACACTGAGGTGTGTTTCCTGTATGCAGCAAAATGTAGGGTCCTGTCTCCTTATCCAGTCTGTTAGTCTATGTCTTTTTATTGGTGAATTGAGTCCACTGATGTTAAGAGATATTAAGGAGTAGTGGTTATTGCTTCCTATCATTTTCAAGTTAATTTTATACTTGTGTGGTTATCTTCTTTTGGGTTTAATGAAAGAAGTTTAATAACCTGCTTTTTCCAGGGTATAGTTTCCCTTGTTGTAATGGTGTTTTCCCACTATTATCCTTTGTAGGGCAGGGTTTGTGGAAAGATATTGTGTAAATTTGGTTTTGTCATAGAATATCTTGGTTTCTCCATCTACAGTGATTGAGTGTTTCACTAGGTATAATAGTCTTGTCTGGCATTTGTGTTCTCTTAGAGTCTGCATGAGCTCTGCCCAGGATCTTCTAGCTTTCGGGGTCTCTGGTGAGAAGTCTGGTGTAATTCTGATAGGTCTTCCTTTATATGTTACTTGCCCTTTTTCTCTTCCTGCCCTAAGTATTCTTTCTTTGTTTAGTACATTTGAGGTTTTGATTATTATATGACGGGAGGTATTTCTATTCTGGTCCAGTCTGTTTGGAGTTCTGCAGGCTTCTTGTATATTCATGGGTATCTCTCTCTTTAGATTAGGGAAGTTTTCTTCCATAATTTCGTTGAAGATATTTGCTGGCCCTTTAAGTTGTAATTCTTCACTCTCATCAATGCCTATAATCCTTAAATTTGGCTTTCTCATTGTATCCTGGTTTTCCTGGATGTTTTGGGTTACAAGCTTTTAGGATTTTGCATTTTCTTTGACTGTTGTGATTGGTTTCTATGGTATCTTTGGCATCTGAGATTCTTTCTTCTATATCTTGCATTCTGTTGTTGATATTTGCATCTATGGCCCCTGATTTCTTCCCAAGGTTTTCTGTCTCCAAAGTTGTTTGTGATTTCTTAGTTGTTTCTACTTCTGTTTTTAGATCCTGGATGTTTTTGCTCAGTTCCTTCACTTGCTTGTTTGTGTTTTCCTGTAATTCTTTGAGAGATTTCTATGTTTCCTCTTTCATGACTTGTACCTGTTGATCAAATTTCTCCTGTATTTCTTTAAGTGATTTTTGCATTTCCTCCATATTGGCTACTATCTTTTGACCCATATTCTGCTGAATTTCTTTAAGTGATTTTTGTGTTTCCCTTGTAAGGGCTTATAGCTTTTGATCATTTTTCTCTTGAATTTATATATATATATATATATATATATATATATATATATATATATATATATATATATATATATATATATATATATATATATATATTCTTTGTTTACATTCCAAAAGATTTCCCCTTTCCCGGATCCCCCCTCCCTGTATGTCCCATAAACCTTCTTCTCTCCATCCATTCTCCAATCACCTCCCTCCTTTTTTTCTCTGTCCTTATATTCCCCTCCAATGCTAGACCAATCCTTTCCAGGATCAGGACCTTCTCCATACTTCTTCATGGAAGTCATTTGTTATGTGATTTGTGCCTTGGGTATTCAGGGCTTCTGGGCTAATTAATATCCACTTATCAGAGATTGCATTCCATGTGTAATCTTTTGTGACTGGGTTACCTCACTTAGGATGATATTTTCCAGATCAAACCATTTGCCTAAAAATTTTGTGAATTCATTGTTTCTAATTGCTGAGTAGTATTCCATTGTGTAAATATACCACATTTTCTGTATCCATTAGTCCTTTGAGGGGCATCTGGGTTCTTTCCAGCTTCTGGCTATTATAAATAAGGCTGCTATGAATATAATGGACCAGGTGTCTTTATTGCATGCCGGGGAATCCTTTCGGTATATGCCCAGGAGAGGTATAGCGGGGTCCTCCAGAAGTGTCATGTCCAGTTTTCTGCGAAACCGCCACACTGATTTCCAAAGTGGTTCTACCATCTTACAGCCCCACCAGCAGTGGAGGAGTGTTCCTCTTTTCTCCACATCCTCGCCAACACCTGCTCTCTCCTGAGTTTTTGACCTTAGCCATTCTGACTGGTGTAAGGTGAAATCTCAGGGTTGTTTTGATTTGCATTTTCCTAATGACTAATGATGTTGAGCACTTCTTAAGGTGCCTCTCGGCCATCTGAATTTCTTCAGGTGAAAATTCTTTGTTTAGATCTGTACCCCATTTTTTAATAGGGTTATTTGGTTCCCTGGGGTCTAACTTCTTGAGTTCCTTGTATATATTGGATATTAGCACTCTATCAGTTGAAGGATATTAGCACTCTATCAGTTGAAGGGTTGGTGAATATCCTTTCCCAATTTGATGGTTGTCATTTTGTCCTTTTAACAGTGTCCTTTGCCTTATAGAAACTTTGTAATTTGATGAGGTCCCATTTGTCAATTCTTGATCTTAGAGCATAAGCTATTAGTGATCTGTTCAGGAACTTTTCCCCAGTGCCCATGTCCTCTAGGGTCTTCCCCAGTTTCTTTTCTATTAGTTTCAGTGTGTCTGGTTTTTTTTTTTTTTTTTTTTACTCTTTTTTTTTATTCGATATAATTTAATTACATTTCAAATGATTTCCCCTTTTCTAGCCCCCCCACTCCCCGAAAGTCCCGCAAACCCCCTTCTCTTCCCCTGTCCTCCCACCCACCCCTTCCCACTTCCCCGTTCTGGTTTTGCTGAATACTGTTTCACTGAGTCTTTCCAGAACCAGGGGCCACTCCTCCTTTCTTCTTGTACCTCATTTGTGGTGTGGATTATGTTTTGGGTATTCCAGTTTTCTAGGTTAATATCCACTTATTAGTGAGTGCATACCATGATTCACCTTTTGAGTCTGGGTTACCTCACTTAGTATGATATTCTCTAGCTCCATCCATTTGCCTAAGAATTTCATAAATTCATTGTTTCTATTGGCTGAATAGTACTCCATTGTGTAGATATACCACATTTTTTGCATCCACTCTTCTGTTGAGGGATACCTGGGTTCTTTCCAGCATCTGGCAATTACAAATAGGGCTGCTATGAACATAGTAGAACATGTATCCTTATTACATGGTGGGGAGTCTTCTGGGTATATGCCCAGGAGTGGTATAGCAGGATCTTCTGGAAGTAAGGTACCCAGTTTTCGGAGGAACCGCCAGACTGATTTCCAGAGTGGTTGTACCAATTTGCAACCCCACCAGCAGTGGAGGAGTGTTCCTCTTTCTCCACACCCTCTCCAACACATGCTGTCTCCTGAATTTTTAATCTTAGCCATTCTGAATGGTGTAAGATGAAATCTTAGGGTTGTTTTGATTTGCATTTCCCTAATGACTAATGAAGTTGAGCATTTTTTAAGATGTTTCTCCGCCATCCGAAGTTCTTCAGGTGAGAATTCTTTGTTTAACTCTGTACCCCATTTTTTAATAGGGTTGTTTGGTTTTCTGGAGTCTAACTTCTTGAGTTCTTTATATATATTGGATATTAGCCCTCTGTCTGATGTAGGATTGGTGAAGATCTTTTCCCAATTTGTTGGTTGCCGATTTGTCCTCTTGATGGTGTCCTTTGCCTTACAGAAACTTTGTAATTTTATGAGGTCCCATTTGTCAATTCTTGCTCTTAGAGCATACGCTATTGGTGTTCTGTTCAGAAACTTTCTCCCTGTACCGATGTCCTCAAGGGTCTTCCCCAATTTCTTTTCTATTAGCTTCAGAGTGTCTGGCTTTATGTGGAGGTCCTTGATCCATTTGGATTTGAGCTTAGTACAAGGAGACAAGGATGGATCAATTCGCATTCTTCTGCATGCTGACCTCCAGTTGAACCAGCACCATTTGTTGAAAAGGCTATCTTTTTTCCATTGGATGTTTTCAGCCTCTTTGTCGAGGATCAAGTGGCCATAGGTGTGTGGGTTCATTTCTGGACCTTCAATCCTGTTCCATTGATCCTCCTGTCTGTCACTGTACCAATACCATGCAGTTTTTAACACTATTGCTCTGTAGTATTGCTTGAGGTCAGGGATACTGATTCCCCCAGATTTTCTTTTGTTGCTGAGAATAGTTTTAGCTATCCTGGGTTTTTTGTTGTTCCAGATGAATTTGATAATTGCTCTTTCTAACTCTGTGAAGAATTGAATTGGGATTTTGATGGGTATTGCATTGAATCTGTATAGTGCTTTAGGCAAAATGGCCATTTTAACTATATCGATTCTACCGATCCATGAGCATGGGAGGTTTTCCCATTTTTTGAGGTCTTCTTCCATTTCCTTCTTCAGAGTCTGGAAGTTCTTGTCATACAGATCTTTCACATGTTTGGTAAGAGTCACCCCAAGATACTTTATACTGTTTGTGGCTATTGTGAAGGGGGTCATTTCCCTAATTTCTTTCTCAGCCTGCTTATCCTTTGAGTATAGGAAGGCCACTGATTTGCTTGAGTTGATTTTATAACCTGCCACTTTGCTGAAGTTGTTTATCAGCTGTAGGAGCTCTCTAGTGGAGTTCTTTGGGTCACTTAGGTAGACGATCATGTCATCTGCAAATAATGATAGTTTGACTTCTTCCTTTCCAATTTGTATCCCTTTGACCTCCTTATGTTGTCGAATTGCCCGAGCTAGTACCTCAAGTACAATATTGAAAAGATAAGGAGAAAGGGGGCAGCCTTGTCTGGTCCCTGATTTCAGTGGGATTGCTTCAAGTTTCTCTCCATTTAGTTTGATGCTGGCTACCGGTTTGCTGTATATTGCTTTTAGTATGTTTAGGTATGGGCCTTGAATTCCTGTTCTCTCCAAGACTTTAAGCATGAAGGGATGCTGAATTTTGTCAAATGCTTTTTCAGCATCCAATGAAATGACCATGTGGTTTTGTTCTTTGAGTTTGTTTATGTAGTGGATTGTATTGATGGATTTCCGTATATTGAACCAACCCTGCATTCCCGGGATAAAGCCTACTTGATCATGGTGGATGATCGTTTTGATGTGTTCTTGGATTCGGTTGGCAAGAATTTTATTGAGTATTTTTGCATCGATGTTCATAAGGGAAATTGGTCTGAAGTTCTCTTTCTTTGTTGGATCTTTGTGTGGCTTTGGTATCAGCGTAATTGTGGCTTCGTAGAAGGAATTGGGTAGTGTTCCTTCTGTTTCTATTTTGTGGAATAGTTTGAAGAGTATTGGTGTTAACTCTTCTTTGAAGGTCTGGTAGAATTCTGCACTGAAGCCATCTGGTCCTGTGCTTTTTTTGGTTGGAAGACTTTCTATGACTCCTTCTATTTCTTTAGGCATTATGGGACTGTTTAGATGGTCTAGTTGGTCCTGATTTAATTTTGGTATTTGGTATCTGTCAAGGAAATTGTCCATTTCCTCCAGATTCTCCAGTTGTGTTGAGTATAGGCTCTTGTAGTAGGATCTGATGATTTTTTGGATTTCCTCAGTTTCCGTTGTTATATCTCCCTTTTCATTTCTAAGTTTGTTAATTTGGATACTTTCTCTGTGCCCTTTGGTCATTCTGGCTAAGGGTTTATCTATCTTGTTGATTTTCTCAAAGAACCAGCTCCTGGTATTGTTGATTTTTTGTATGGTTCTCTTTGTTTCTACTTGATTGATTTCGGCCCTGAGTTTGATGATTTCCTGCCTTCTACTCCTCCTGGGCGAAATAGCTTCTTTTTGTTCTAAGGCTTTCAGGTGTGTCATTAAGCTGGTAATGTATGCTCTCTCCATTTTCTTTTTGGAGGCACTCAGGGCTATGAGTTTTCCTCTTAGCATTGCTTTCATTGTTTCCCATAGATTTGGGTATGTTGTGTTTTCATTTTCATTGTGTTCTAAAAAGTCTTTAATTTCTTTCTTTATTTCTTCCTTGACCAAGGTATCATTGAGTAGAGTATTGTTCAGTTTCCACGTGTATGTGGGCTTTCTGTTGTTTCTGTTGCTATTGAAGACCACTTTTACTCCATAGTGATCAGATAGGAGGCATGGGATTAGTTCGATCTTCTTATATTTGTTGAGGTCTGTCTTGTGACCAATTATATGGTCGATTTTGGAGAAGGTACCATGAGGTGCTGAGAAAAAGGTATATTCTTTTGTTTTAGGATAGAATGTTCTATATATATCTGTTAAATCTAATTGGTCCAAAGCTTCAATTAGTTTCATTGTGTCCCTGTTTAGTTTCTGTTTTCCTGATCGGTCCATTGAGGAAAGTGCAGTGTTGAAGTCACCCACAATTATTGTGTTAGGTGCAATGTGTGCTTTTAGTTTTAATAAAGTTTCTTTTACGAAAGAGGGTGCCCTTGCATTTGGTGCATAGATGTTCAGGATTGACAGTTCTTCTTTTTGTATTTTTCCTTTGACCAGCAAGAAGTGTCCCTCAGGGTCTCTTTTGATGACTTTGGGTTGAAAGTCAATTTTATCTGATATTAAAATGGCTACTCCAGCTTGTTTCCTGAGACCATTTGCTTGTAAAATTGTCTTCCAGCCTTTTACTCTAAGGTAGTGTTTGTCTTTGACCCTGAGGTGTGTTTCCTGTAAGCAGCAAAATGTAGGGTCCTGTTTACGTATCCATTCAGTTAGTCTGTGTCTTTTTATTGGGGCATTAAGTCCATTGATGTTAAGAGATATTAAGGAATAGTGATTGTTACTTCCTATCATTTTTGACGTTATTTTTTAAATTTGAATGCTTAACTTCTTTTGGGTTTGATGAAAGGTTACTATCTTGCTTTTTCCAGGGTGAAGTTTCCCTCCTTGTATTGGTGTTGTCCTCCTATTATCCTTTTTAGGGCCGGGTTTGTGGATAGATATTGGGTAAACTTGGTTTTGTCATGAAATATCTTAGTTTCTCCATCTATGGTGATTGAGAGTTTTGCTGGATATAGTAGTTTTGGTTGGCATTTGTGTTCTCTTAGAGTCTGCATGAGATCTGCCCAGGACCTTCTAGCCTTCATAGTCTCAGGTGAAAAGTCTGCTGTGATTCTGATAGGTCTTCCTTTATATGTTACTTGGCCTTTTTCTCTTACTGCCTTTAGTATTCTTTCTTTGTTTAGAACATTTGGTGTTTTGATTATTATGTGACGGGAAGTATTTCTGTTCTGGTCCAGTCTGTTTGGAGTTCTGTAGGCTTCTTGTATATTCATGGGCATCTCTCTCTTTAGGTTAGGGAAGTTTTCTTCCATAATTTTATTGAAGATATTTGCTGGCCCTTTAAGTTGTAAATCTTCACTCTCATCTATGCCTATAATCCTTAGGTTTGGTCTTCTCATTGTGTCCTGGATTTCCTGGATATTTTGGGTTACAAGCTTTTTGCATTTTGCATTTTCTTTAACTGTTGAGTCCATGGTTTCTATGGAATCTTCAGCATCTGAGATTCTTTCTTCTATCTCTTGTATTCTGTTGTTATTTGCATCTCTGTCCCCTGATTTCTTCCCAAGGCTTTCTATCTCCAAAGTTGTCTCCCTTTGAGTTTTCTTAGTTGTTTCTACTTCTGATTTTAGATCCTGGATGGTTTTGCTTAGCTCCTTCACTTGCATGTTTTTGTTTTCCTGTAATTCTTTAAGAGATTTTTGTGTTTCGTCTTTCATGACCTCAGCCTGTTGACCAAAGTTCTCCTGTATTTCTTTAAGAGATTTTTGTGTTTCGTCTTTCATGACCTCAGCCTGTTGACCAAAGTTCTCCTGTATTTCTTTAAGTGTTTTTTGCATTTCCTCCTTGTTGGCTTTTGTATTCTCCTGGATTTCTTTCAATGATTTTTGTGTTTCCCTTGCAAGGGCTTCTAACTTTTGATCCATTTTCTCCTGAATTTCTTTATGTATGACCTTCATGTGTTCCTGTACCAGCATCATGACCAGTGATTTTAAATCCAAATCTTGTTTTACTGGTGTGCTGGGGTATCCAGGACATGTTGGTAGAGGAGAATTGGGTTCAGATGTTGCCATATTTCCTTGATTTCTGTTAGTGACGTTCCTGCGTTTGCCTTTTGCCATCTAGTTCTCACTGGTGTTAGTTTATCTTCTCAGTGCTGGACTCACCAGTGCAAGCTGCCCCTTCCCAGTTGGCCTCTGGTGCACAGCTTACCTCCTGCACTGCTTGTAGATAGTGTGCTGCTGCCCAGGCTGTTCTGATCCCAAAGCAGGCACCCGAAGGCTCCCGCTGGGGCCCGCTGGATTCACTGGAGCACACTGACTTCTCCCAGCTGGCCGCCCGGAAGCCCAGCTAGCCACTTGCAGGACTTGGAGATGTAATGCTGCCGCCCAGACTGATCTGGATCCGGAAGCGGAGAGAGTAGAGCTAAGGGCTTCTGCCTGAGGCCTTGCCCCAGATTGTGTCTGTGGAGCAGATGGAGCCCGTGTGCACTCCCAGGGAGTGCCGACGGTGTATGCTACTGTGACCTCCCCTGTGTTCCGCTCACTCCGCTGGGCAGCCGATCCGCCAACCGGGCTGTCGCACACAAGGTTAGCCTGGCCGCCCAGTCCCTGAGTCCAGGCAAAAGCCTGGGAGGCCAAGGTCCGAGCAAAGTTCCCCTAGGGCTATGACTGTTAATTGGGTCTGCCAGGTGACTAGGATGGCGGGCGTGTGCCCGCGCTCCCTGAAAGCGCCGGGAGAGTCTGCTGTGCCTTTTGGGGCCTGGACCCCCGCTTTGTTAGCCTTAGGCTATGCCTGTTACAGGTCTGCCCGCCTGAGCTCTCTGTCGTCCTGCAGGCAAAATGGCGGCGGCGCGCTCGCAGGCCTGGGCAAAAAAACCTCCTGCCTGGGTTGGCACCCCGATGGCCCCCCGACCCGCCCAGGGCCTGGGTGCAGGCCAACGCCCGTCGGGCTCAGACCACCGCGGTGTTGGCCTCGGATTATGTTTGTGTACCTCAGTCCGATCCCTGGAGTACGGAACCAAGATGGATGCACCTCTCCTGACTGGTGGGAGGCCGAGTTCTGAAGTGGCCTCCGTGCAGGAAAGGCACCGCACAACTGCAGCTGCTTGCTGCCCGGCTGGTCAGCGAAGGTCAGTGGTCGTGGGCGCAGGGCCTAACTGGTCCCTGTGACGCCTTGGTTCCACTGCTGATGGCCCTCAGCTGGAGCAGCCACTGCTGCCGCTGCCGCTGCCGCTCAGTGTGTCTGGTTTTACATGGAGGTCCTTGATTCACTTGTAGTGAAGTTTAGTACATGGAGATAAGAATGGATCAATTCGAACTCTTCTGCATGCTGATCTCCAATTGAACCAGCACCATTTGTTGAAAAGGCTATCTTTTTTCCACTGGATGTTTTTGGCTCCTTTGTCGAAGATCAAGTGACCGTAGGAGTGTGGGTTCATTTCTGGATCTTCAATTCTATTCCATTGGTCCACTTGTCTGTCACTGTGCCAATACCATGCAGTTTTTAATACTATTGCTCTGTAGTATTGCTTGAAGTCAGGGATACTGATTCCCCCAGAATTTCTTTTGTTGTTGAGAATAGTTTTAGCTATCCTGGGTCTTTTTGTTATTACAGATGAATTTGAAAATTGCTTTTTCTAACTCTGTGAAGAACTGAGTTGGGATTTTGATGGGGATTGCACTGAATCTGTAGATTGCTTTTGGCAAGATGGCCATTTTAACTATATTAATCCTGCCAACCCATGAGCATGACAGATTTTTCCATTTTCTGAGGTCTTCTTTGATTTCCTTCTTCAGAGACCTGAAGTTCTTGTCATATAGATCTTTCACTTGTTTGGTTAGAGTCACACCAAGATACTTTATATTGTTTGTGGCTATTGTGAAGGGTGTCATTTCCCTAACTTCTTTCTCAGCCTGCTTATCCTTTGAGTATAGGAAGGCAACTGATTTGCATGAGTTGAATTTATAACCAGCCACTTTGCTGAAGTTGTTTATCAGCTGTAGGAGTTCTCTGGTGTAGGTTTTCGGGTCACTTAAGTAGACTATCATGTCATCTGCAAATTCATGTCATCATGAATTGAAGAAGTAATAATTTGACTTCTTCCTTTCCAATTTGTATCCCCTTGACCTCCTTTTGTTGTCTAATTGCTCTAGCTAGAACTTCAAGTACTATATTGAAAAGATATGGAGAGAGAGGACACACATCTGAAAGCCCTGGAACAAAAAGAAGCTATTTCACCCAGGAGGAGTAGAAGGCAGGAAATCATCAAACTCAGGGCTAATCAATCAAGTAGAAACAAAGAGAACCATACAAAGAATCAACAAAACCAGGAGCTGGTTCTTTGAGAAAATCAACTCTATATAAACCCTTAGCCAGACTATCCAAAGGGCACAGAGACAGTATCCAGATTAACAAACTTAGAAATGAAAAAGGAGATATAACAACAGAAACTGAGGAAATTCAAAAAATCATTAGATCCTACTACAAAAGCCTATACTCAACACAACTGGAGAATCTGGAGGAAATGGACAGTTTCCTAGACAGATATCTGACACCAAAATTAATCAGAATCAAATAGATCAACTAAACAGTCCCATAACACCTGAAGAAATAAGAAGGGTCATAGAAAGTCTCCAAACCAAAAAAAGCACAGGACCAGATGGCTTCAGTGCAGAATTCTATCAGACCTTCATAGAAGACCTAACACCAATACTCTTCAAACTATTCCACAAAATAGAAACAGAAGGAACTCTACCCAACTCGTTCTATGAAGCCACAATTACGCTGATACCAAAACCACACAAAGATCCAACAAAGAAAGAGAACTTCAGACCAATTTCTCTTATGAATATTGATGCAAAAATACTTAATAAAATTCTTGCCAACCGAATCCAAGAATACATCAAAACGATCATTCACCATGATCAAGTAGGCTTCATCCCAGGGATGCAGGGATGGTTCAATATAAGGAAATCCATCAATGCTATCCACTACATAAACAAACTCAAAGAAAAAAACCATATGATCATCTCATTAGATGCAGAAAAAGCATTTGACAAAATCGAGCATCCTTTCATGCTAACAGTATTGGAAAGAAGAGGAATTCAAGGCCCATACCTAAACATCATTAAAGCAATATACAGCAAACCGGTAGCCAACATCAAACTAAACGGAGAGAAACTTGAAGCAATCCCACTAAAATCAGGGACTAGACAAGGCTGTCCTCTTTCTCTTGAATTTCTTTAAGAGATTTATTTATGTCCTTCATGTGTTCCTCTAACAGCATCATGACCAGTGATTTTAAATCCAATTCTTGTTTGTCTGGTGTGTTGGGGGTATCCAGGACTTGCTGTTGTTGGAGAATTCATTTCAGATGCTGCCATAATGCCTTGATTTCTGTTAGTAATGTTCCTACATTTGCCTTTAGCCATCTAGTTCTCACTGGTGTTAGATGGTCTTATTGTCACTGGCTGGTGCTTCATCCTCCTGTGGACCCTTAAGGCTATTTCCTTGACAATGGATGCCTGAGTTTCCTCTGGCCAAGATTGCTGATGTGCTGCCTTCCTCTTTTGTGCCATTGGAACCCTGATGGGTCTTTCCCCAAGCAATGTTATACTTGGGTTGTCTCAGTGAACCAGGTGCTCCTGACTGCTCTGTCGTGGAGCTAAGATAGCAGTGGAGAGTCACTCCCTCTGCTGATCCCCATGTAGGACACAGGCCCCATGCCAGGCCGGCTGGCAAGTGAACTGCCTATGTGCTCAGGTCCTGGGCACAGGCAGACTCCTGGCAGTTTGTGCCCCTAGAGCTCTTAAACTCAGGATATCTCAGTACCTGGTGCTGCTTTTCTGCCCTGGCAGGCAAGGATGATGGCAGCAGGGAGTCACTCCTTCTGCTGATCTCCATGTAGGACACAGGCCCCATGGCAGGCCAGCTGGCAGATGAACTGCCTACGTGCTCAGATCCTGGGCACAGGCAGGCTCCTGGCAGTTTGCGCCCCACCCCTTCCTAGGTTTTCTATGTCTTGAGTTGTTTCCCTTTGTGGTTTCATTATTGTTTCTACCTCCTTTAGATCCTGGATGGCTTTGTTTAATTCCTTCACCTGTTTTATTGTGTTTTCCCTTAGTTCTTCAAGGGCTTCTCCCTGTGTACTTGTTTTCTCCTGTATTTCTTTAAGGGGGTTATTTATGTCTTTCTTGAAGCCTTCCATGAAGCCCTCCATCAGCATCATGACCTGTGATTTTTAAATCCAAATCTTGCTTTCCTGATGTGTTGGAGTATCCAGGACTTGCTGTTGTGGGAGAATTGGGTTTGGATAGTGCCATATTGCCTTGATTATTATTAGCAATGTTCCTATGTTTGCCTTTTGCCATCTGGTTATCTCTGTTATTAGTTGGTCCTGCTGTCACTGGCTGGTGCTTGCCCCTCCTGTGTGCCTGCAGGCCTATCTCAGCAACCCTGTAAGACTATCACGTCCCACAGGACCTAGTTATTCAGGAGGGGTCGAGGGGGACCAAGCCTGAAAGGGAAACAGGCAAGAAAAAAGAGCGAGACCAAGCAAAAAGGGTGTCTTGTCAAGGCCTCTTTAATGAAAGGCTGAATTCCTGGTTATGAACACACAGTTAGAGGAAGTAGAGAGGGGCTGATGGGGAATGCTAAAGGCACAGAAAGAGAGAAGGTCATCTGGGGTGGGATGCTGACTGTGGCTTAAAACATCTAGCAGTTTTTCTGGAATGCTGGTTCTGCCTAGAAAACCCCAGGTGTTCAGCCAAGATAAAGATCAGTTGATCCTCACGATCAGCCTTGTGTGAAGGAGAGGGTGATTCGGCTGTTAACCAAAAGGTCAGTGGATTCTCAAGGTGAGCGCTGTTGAAAGTCTGGTTTCCCACAATTTGGTCTCCCATAGGAGACCTGCTTTCCCCTGGCACAAATTGTTGTTATGCTGCCAAGTTCCTGGTTTCAGGTGGAGTCCTGGTGGGGTGTGTCCCAAGAGAGCCTCTATTTTGGTGATCCCTGCCTACCAATCTGTTACACAGTCATTGAAGCAAAGATGACAGCTGAGACCCCACTCTCTTATAGTTGTATTTGGGTATGTAGCTCTGTGGCCCCCGATCAACTCTGGATGCAGGCTGTGCTGGCTGTCTCCTCCATGCAGCTGGGTTTATAGCTGGCTTCCTGAGCCACTTGGAAATGGCAGACTGTGGCAGGGGATGTTTCTGATCCAGAGGCGGAAACTGGAAGACTCCTGCCAGATGCCTCTGGACTGGAGCCTCAGATCTACAGGGCCGGTCTCATCTGTGCAGTCTGCCTCCTTCACGCTGGCTGCTGAGTGGATATCTGTCTTCCTACACCACTTGGAGGCTGAGGCACACTGTGGGGATATTCCCAATCCCAATCCAGATCTTTTATAGCTGGGAAAACCCATCTCTAATCTGGGTCATGCCTTCTTCTGGAAGCCTACATGAAGACATGGAAGAAGAAAATCTTTCTCTTTGTCTGCTTGCTCTTACCTCCCTAGCAAGTCCATTCCTTTACTGGCATTAGAATGTTGTCTTTAGGATTCTAATATATACTGAAGGCCAGCTTTTGAAGACCAACAATTCCTGGATTATTGGACTTTCCATTCATAGGCAATCATTGTTAGACTAGCTGGATCACAGTCTTAAGTCATTCAAATAGATTCACTTTATATAGAGAGAGATTCATTCTATAACTTCTGTTACTCTAGAGAACCCTGACTAGTACAGAAGGAAATAAATCAAACTATCACTTTTTATAGACATAATATTATACATGAAAGATCATAAGAAAATATCTTCAAACATTCAACAATTTCACCAATATGATAGGATACAGAATCAACTTATGAAATTAATAGTCCTTTCATATCAGTGACAAACAGAGAGAAGACAACTATGATCACACTCACATTTGCTATAACCACAAGGAAAATAATGTATTTAGGAATAAACTTAACCAAGGATGTAAAAGATTTCTAAGATAAAAACTTTAAATCTCTAATGAAAGAGATAAAAAGGGACACTGAAAAATGGAAAGTCATCTCATGCTCATGGATTGATGTCAGAAGCTAGCTCTGATGGGCAGGTAAACTGAGGTGGGGCACAGAGTCCGAGATTGATCACTCAGAAGACTTTTCCATCAGGGAACAAAATTTGATTCTCTATGACTAGCAAGAGACTCCTGAGGCTGTCAAAAAATTCTCTAGGGCCAGCAGAAAAAGCCAGGAAAAAAATCACACATACCCATGCGCAAGCCAGCAAGCATGTTTGGGGGATGAAGAAAGCTTCAACAAGCTCCAAAACTATGTATATACATATGTGCATACACATACACTCATTTTGTGGATGAAGCAAAGCTCCAACAACTTTCCATATATACCTACACACACACACACACACACACACACACATTTGGTGGATGAAACAAAGCTCCAACAAGTTTATTTTTTCCTCAGCTTATATATCCCAGAAAAAAATTCTTTCAAGCAGTATAAAAATTACAATGTGATTACATTCTAATTTTCTTCTAGTGTGTCATTATTAAAAAAATATTCCCAAGGACCCACATACATTCATGTTTAAGTAACTTGTTATAAATTAACAAAGTGTAAGCAACCAAGATAATTTTCTCTTACTGGCAGACTACAATTTGCAGTTACAAAGAAAAAATCAATAATTTTATTATTTATCTTAAAAAGTAATCTTATAAAAAGTCTTTAAGATATAGAGAATAAGTTGTAAAACAGAAAGCTGGTAATAGAATAGGGGGGACGGGGTATGTTTCAGCCCCAGCAAGCAGCAGAACAGCTTTGGCCATGTGGCCCTGGTTTTAGGGTGAAAAAATGGGAGGGACTACTGGAATAATTGATGCTGGTTAGCTGGAGCTAAGAAATTAGCAGTGATTAAGAAGAGACCAGAAGAAGAAGAAGAAAAGGAGGAGGAGGAGGAGGAGGAGGAGGAGGAGGAGGAGGAGGAGGAGGAGGAGGAGGAGGAGGAGGAGGAGGAAAGAAGAAGAAGAAGAAGAAGAAGAAGAAGAAGAAGAAGAAGAAGAAGAAGAAGAAGAAGAAGAAGAAGAAGAAGAAGAAGAAGAAGAAGAAGAAGAAGAAGAAGAAGAAGAAGAGGAGGAGAAGAAGAAGAAGAAGAAGAAGAAGAAGAAGAAGAAGAAGAAGAAGAAGAAGAAGAAGAAGAAGAAGAAGAAGAAGAAGAAGAAGAAGAAGAAGAAGAAGAAGAAGAAGAAGAAGAAGAAGAAGAAGAAGAAGAAGAAAAGAAAAGAAAAGAAGAAAAGAAGAAGAAAAGAAGAAGAAGAGAAGAAGAAGAAGAAAAGAAGATGAAGAGGAGGAGGAGGAGGAGGAGGAGGAGGAGGAGGAGGAGGAGGAGGAGGAGGAGGAGGAGGAGAAGAAGAAGAAGAAGAAGAAGAAGAAGAAGAAGAAGAAGAAGAAGAAGAAGAAGAAGAAGAAGAAGAAGAAGAAGAAGAAGAAGAAGGAAGAAGAAGAAGAAGAAGAAGAAGAAGAAGAAGAAGAAGAAGAAGAAGAAGAAGAAGAAGAAGAAGAAGAAGAAGAAGAAGAAAGAACAAGAACAAGAGCATTACTGAGGTGAAATCTTTTGGGAAGTGTTTTCTGAGAGCACAAAGAAGCTGTGTTCTCATCTAAGGTTGCCAAGGCTGTACTTCATGATTCAGCTGTACTTGGTAATGTGTAAGAGTTACCCAGGTGGTATTGAAGATATGGAGGGGTCATAAAGAGTAGCTAAGATTTGGCACTGTAAGAAGTCATGGAAGGTCATTGGTTAAGGTACAGCCTCAGTTGTAGTTGACAGACAAGGACTGAATGAGTTATGCAATGGATTCAAGGCTTGGCACCATGAAGAGAACCTATGAGAGTCTATTGTTGAAGCCTAGTTGTAGCTGAAGACCCAAGTGTATTAGAGATGCCAGTACCATGGGATGATCACCAAGAACAGCAGCAGCAGTAGAGTGAATTAGCCTGAGCTTAGAGTGCTACTGAAGGCAGAGCTAGAGAAGTAGTAATGCTTGACCTTTGGGGGATGCCAGAAAACCATGTGTAGATCCCAGGCATTGAAACAAGAAGCTGTAACACTGAAGCTGCCTTGGAGACCCCAAGATTTTTGATATGCGAGAGCCATCGGATATCTCCTGAGGAATGCCACTAACAGGGAGTGGAATCAGGCCAGGAAAAGAAATTTGTTGCAATCAACAATGATGAAAAAAGGAATTGGAGATCTGAAAATGGCTTTGACATCAGACACGGAGATGCAGAGTTTGGAGTTTGCCTAGCTGGTTTACGGTCTTGATTTGGGTATTACAGTTAAATGATTGGATGGATTTCAGAAGAGATTTTCAACTTTGGAGTTTTAACATTGTTGATACTGTTATATACTATGGGGACTTTAGAAATTGGACTAAATGTAATTTTTTATTATGCTATGGCTAGTCAGTCTTTATTACATCCTTCAGATGAAGATGTAGAACTCTCAGCTCTGCCTGCATGCCTGACTAGATGCAGCCATGCTCCCACCTTGATGATAATGGACTGAAACTTTAAACCTGTAAGCAAGCCCCAATTAAATGTTGTCCTTACAATAAAAAAGGTCTTTAAAAATCACAAATCTAAACTTTTATATGAAACACAATCAGTCATTTCTACTTCAAATCCTTGGGATGCACATCTACTTATTAATAGTTTTTTATTTATCATATCAGGAAACCAAGGGCAAAATGGGTACAAGAAATTAATCATCACCTTGATCAGCAGCCCAGCTTTAGCAAAAAAGGCACATCAACAAGTACTAGTTGGGCTGCTGCTGTTCTTGTTCCCTGACCTCAAAGAATCCCTTGCTCAATTATCAAAAGTGGACCTTTCTGAACTTTAAATTATCCCCCAAGATTTTTTTTTATGTCAAAGCCACTATAAAAACATCTTAATCTAACTCTACTAACAATCTACATCTCTTAATTTCTTTTCAGGGTGGTGGTTGAATCATTAATCTGCCCAGTAGCAATGCTATGAAAAAAGATCAAACACTATTATTATAAGTGTCAATATGGTGGCCAGTGAGGGTCTGGATACCCCTTTAGGGTTTTATACAACTCACAGATTAGGAGGAACATGATGACTATGAGGGCAACAAGCAGAATGATGTCCCATAACAGTATGAAGACCTCAGAACACGTAGTCGTCAGGGCTCTGCCTCTCTGAGGCACACCCTTTGTAGTTATGCTAACTGGTGGGCCAAGTTCCATGCCTTCTAAAGCTGCTTTGCTTTTCCTCTTGCCCAGTCCCCAACAGATTGATAGAATTAATAATATAAAAATAATTACCCTATCAAAAGCAGATTCAGTGCCATCCCAATCAAAATACTCATGTCAATCTTTACAGATAGGAAAATAAATAAATAAAAAACTATACTGAAATTCACAGGGAGTGCCTACAAAAAGACCCCAGAAAGCCAAAACAGACTTGAGCAAAAGGAAATATGCTAAAGGGCTTACCATTCCAGACTTCAGGATACATTACAGAGCCATGGTAATAAAGCAGTAGGATACAGACATGTAGATCAATGGAACAAAAAAACAGTAGATGAGAACATAAGTGATTTGAGTGTGGGGGGGAAAAGTAGGGAGGCTTTTATTAGGGAGAGGGTAAGGAAAGAAATAAAGATGAAGGAAGGAAGAAAGCAAAATAACAGAAGAATATCTGAAAGTTATAAGGAATTATTATCTATTTACTTAAAACTACATGTAATACATATAAGCCAAGTACACATATACATACAGTTTACATATAATCTTCCCATCTGGGCTGACTATACTCCCCCACAAGAGCCATAGATGACCTGACAAAAACTTCAACACCAACATCAAGCCTTTCTTTGAATTGTTTCTCAGAGATTATCCAAGAGACTCCCCAAATATAAGCTTTTTCCATTAGCATAGAAGGTATGGTTCCTATTGCTAAAGACCCCATGCACTTCAGACACAAGATCCAAGGGACCCGAGCTGTATCTGACCCGATGGCCTCCTCCCTGACGACTAGCTCTCAGGGCACCCGGGAATTCACCATGCAAGCTTATGAAGTCTACTAGCCAAAGCAATGGCCACAGGGTATGATAAACCTTAGGTGCAGTAGTGGTACCCATACCTTCTCAGTAACCAACAGTTCACTTATTAGATCTAAGGCAGACTCACAAGAGGAAACCATGTCTGGTACTGAAAACCTAGCCAACTACCCAAGCTAGTGAAGTTATAGATCTTAGAAGTGAATCCACAGCCAATACCTTACTAAACTGGGAATACTACCAACTACATTCTAAATATGTGGGTTTTTTTTAATACTTACTCTTGCTAGACATTATTTTAAATTCTTTATTTATTTTTAATTGGATATTTTCTTTATTTACATTTCAAATGTTATTCCCTTTCCAGACTTTCCCCCTTTCCAGGTTTTCTCCCCCTCCTGGAAACCCTCCATCCCATCCTCCCTCCCCCTGTGTCAATGAGGGTGTTCCTCCACCCACCCCACTCCCACCTCCCCACCCTCAATTCCCCTACTCTGGGACATCTATCAAACCTTCAAAGTACCAAGGACTTCTCCCATTGATGCCTGACAAGGCAATCCTCTGCTACATATGCAGCTGGAGCTGTGTGTACTCCTTGGTTGATGGCTTAGTCCCTGGAAGCTTGGGGGTGGGGGGAACCCCTTCAGCTCCTTCAGTCCTTTCTCTAACTCTTCCATTGGGGACCCAGTGCTCAGTCCAATGGTTAGCTGTGAGAATCTGCCTCTATATTTGCAAGGTTCTGGCATGGCCTCTCAGGAGACAGCCATATCAGGCTCTGTTCAGCAAGCATTTCTTGGCATCCACAATAGTGTTGGGGTTCGGCGTCATCAAACCCCCAGGGACAGACTCTGGATGACTTTTCCTTCAGTCTTTGCTCTACACTCTGTTTCCATAATTGCTCCTGTGAGTATTTTGTCCCCCTTCTCAGAAGAACCGAAGCAACCACACTTTGGTCTTCCTTCTTCTTCAGCTTCATGTGGTCTATGAATTGTATCGTGGATATTCAGAGCTTTGGGGCTAATATCCACTTATCAGTGAGTACAAAACATGTGTGTTCTTTTGTGACTGGGTTACCTCACTCAGGATGATATTTTCTAGTTCCATCCATTTGCCTAAGAATTTCATGAATTCATCATTTTTAATATCTGAGTAGTACTCCATTGTGTAAATACTAAACATGTATCTTACAGCCACAGATTAGTGTAATCCTTGCATCTCAACAAACTTCTTGTAACAGATGGGAAGCCATTACAGAAAAACGTCAACCAACCAAAATGCCAAGAACAAGAGGTTTTGTGGTGCTCAGTCTCAATTGATTAATCTATAATACAATTCCTACACCAAAGGGTCAAAGATTGTAAGAGGCATAGAAACAGAGGAGTTTGCCATGAGCACCCATTGACATCTCTTGAACAGGGCTGCTTAAACAAGACCTGAACAATGACAACATCAGTAGACAGGCTAGTATGGAGGGGAAAGCTCATAGGCCTTGATCCTAGACAAAGAACTACAGGGAACTAGGGAATGCTGGGAACTGGGGAATAGTCTTCCCCAGGGAAGAAACTCCAATTGGTTACAACACCAAGCAGTTGGTCCTGACATAATAAACATCCAGATAAATTATATTTATACTCTCTCTCTCTCTCTCTCTCTCTCTCTCTCTCTCTCTCTCTCTCTCTCTCACACACACACACACACACTCTCTCTCTCTCTCTCTATCTCCCCCCATGTCATGGGTAGCAACAATCTTTTAAAAATAGACCACAAGCCGGGTGGTGGTGGCACACACCTGTAATCCCAGCACTCTGGGAAGCAGAGGCAGGTGGATTTCTGAGTTCGAGGCCAGCCTGGTCTACAGAGTGAGCTCCAGGACAGCCAGGGCTATACAGAGAAACCCTGTCTCGAAAAAAACAAATACAAAAAAAACAAAAAATAAAACAAAATAAAATAGACCACAAATGTGAACTAAAATAAGGGGATGTATGGAGTATAATTATAATATAATTTCAAAAATAAAAACTCATTAAGCAAAAAGATGATAAAGAGAATACAAACTTTAGCATGTGTGGAAGTTATGGTACATACCTTTTCATTTACATTCTCTAGGAAATGACAGAAAAAAAAGCTGCCACTCACATAAAGAAAACAAAATCAGGCAATAGTTCTCTTTTTATGTACTTTGTGCTAAGCCTCTTCAACCTTCAAAAGTTATTTTCTGATGTTTATAGTTCTAAAACCACTAATTTGTTGTATTATTGTCAATCAAAGAGGCTTAGATGATAAGACAGCAAGAACAGACTGGTCACTCACAGTACTTCTGTACCACAGGCATTCTGTGTCACCTAGAATTATGTGCTTCAAACCAAACAAGAAATACATGAAAGGAAAAGCTCTTAAAGTAAGGTTGCATCAAGTTTAAAAGTTTTTAAGAAATAGAGAAAAATAGTTCTATCTCTTGGAAGAGATACAGAAATAGCATCCAGCAATGCTGCCACCTGGTGGTAGCTGGCACTCTCTCAATTAGACACTGGAATTCAAAGATCATGCAATTTGAATTCAGTGCACCTGAACTGAGATCACCTTATTCAAGAGTCAGTGTGCCCAACCAAAACTCGGGCAAGTAGAGGCTAAAATATCTGATTGTCATATTGAATCATATGAGATGATATATCCAGTTCTTTGAGATGAAATCATTTTCCCTAACTGAAGAGCCCTAACTATAACAGCGGGAATATCAAAATTAAGAAAAGAAATATTGAAGATTCTGATATTCTCTGTGGGTATCTCGAGTTTCTTGCAGCTTGCCAGCAAGAGCCTGTACTGCGCTGTCTTTCCTAACATGTTTGCAAAACTTAACAGGGGTCCTGTTTTCCTCCAAAGCACAGAGAGAGAAGGGAAGACTGAATGGACCATTGTAAGAAACTCAGGCTCCAAATTCCAAGACACCCCAATAGTTGTTGTCCTCATGACCTTTCAAAAGCTCTTGCTTAACAACATACAGTCACTCACACATTCACACTTCGACAAAATTGGGTCGCTTTCAAGGTGGTATGGCCATAGACTGCTTTCACAATTAGAAAGGCTAATTTCTCCTCTCTACAGTGGCTGATCATTCCAGAAAGACCTTTTTTTTTTTTTTTTTTTTTTTTTTTTGGTCTCATCCTTTAGAATCCCTGCAGCATGGCACATTCTCATTGGCAATCCCAAGCATCTTTCCAGATTCATTATCACCACCTGCTTCCACACAGCATGAAGATGTCAATCAATCTCTAGCAAGGTGTCATTTCCTGGCCTTTACTGCAGTCTCAGTTGTTATTAAATCTGTCCCTGCTGGCTTCTGGCTCTTATCCACAATAAGATAACGTCTCTTCTGTTCCTTCTCTGTGCCAGTAGCTTAGAAAACAGAATGGTAATGGATGGATTTCATAAACTTTTTATCTTTTATAAACACTTAGAGTTTCCCCAGAGCAAACGTTCCCTTCCTAAAATTCAACCATAACATCAAGTGTTTGTTTCATTGACTTAGTAGCATCCTGTGTGACCTGCCCTTTCTAGCACCAGTGATTGGGGAATATAACGTAACCCTACAAACCTCTGCAATCGTCTTCTGCCTGCAAGTAGGGAAAATGCAGGTTAGAGTACCAGAAGCTCAAGAAGCATTCTAGCTAACAGGATTTTCACTTAGCAGAGCCTTAAATTGGCTCCTTCATTGTTATTTTTAAATTTAACCAAAATCACAAAGCAGGTTAATGATGAGTGAAATTACAACCTCTGACTATTTGAACATGAGATGTTTGGGTTATGGTCTATGTGTACACATTCATGCATAGTATTCATGGGGTGAAGGTGCATTTGTGTGGCATGTGACAGTCAGATGTCAACCTCAGGTGTTGTTCCCTGGGAGAAGTCTACCTTGGTGTTTCATAGTCTCTCCCTTGACCTGGAAAATAACAACTCAGGCCAGTGAGCACCAGAAATGCACATTTCTCTACCTTCCCAGTGCTGGGATTGTAAACTCTTGCTCTGGTATCCTTTACAAGTGGGTTCAGAATGTTTTCTGACTGAGTCATCTTCCCAACCAGTGATAGGTCCTTTGTGACATGAGTGGCAACTATTCCCAAGTGAGTCTGGATATTTTTTGAATTGCTTTTCTTAATAATATTATAATCCCAACTCCTTCTTGTGAACTTCTTAACACACACACACACACACACACACACACATACACACACACACACACACTTCTAGCCCTTTCCCATTTCTTCATGTCAGCCACTGATAACCTAAAACACTCTCTACCTGGGAACCCAGTGGCTAAACTGGGCTACAAATCAGTTGGGATATCTTCACTCTCCTTCCCATCCTCCATTACAATCCTGCAGCCTAATCCCCAGCCCTGGACCAGACTGCTTTCAGGAGCTTGTCCTCTCCCTTTATCTCTATTCTCTAGGAACTCCATCAAACCTTGAAGTGGACTCAGCTTTCCTCCCTGCCCCTGCCCCCACCTCTTCCTAGCCAATTCCCATTCTTCTGTGTCTGCTATTGATACCCAGAAACACATTCGACCAGGGACCTCCCAGTAGCCATACAGCACTGGACTCAGGCAAGAGACCACCACTCTCCCCCTGTATCATCTTTACAGTCAATCCCAGCCCTGTAACTAACTTCTCATACAGGCATCTCCTCCCACTCCACCTCCAGTCCCAGTGTACTTCCCTGAACTTCAAGTCAGGTTGAGCTATCCTCCTTCCTCTCATCCCTTGTGTCAGCTGCAGATACCTAGAAACGTTTTCTCCATGGGACCTCCAGTGGCCATAGCAGACTGGGCTTTAGGTGGGGTAATTTCCATTCTCCTTCCTGCCCTACATTACAATCTCTTAAGTCTCACTTCTAGCTCTGTAGCAGGGGCCTGTCCTCCCTGATATATTTATAAAAAGAGTGGAGGGGATATGTTCTGTGGAGGTATGGTCAGGTATGGGTGAAGGGGGTACCCTGAAGGACCAGCCACAGAATAAAGTTTAATCGGGGTGTGGGGAGGGGAGTTAAGAGGACAGTGGAGGAAGAGAAAGGGAGAGAGAGAGAGAGAGAGAGAGAGAGAGAGAGAGAGAGAGAGAAAGAGAGAGAGAAGAAGAAGGAGGAGGAGGAGGAGGAGGAGGAGGAAGAAGAAGAAGAAGAAGAAGAAGAAGAAGAAGAAGAAGAAGAAGAAGAAGAAGAAGAAGAAGAAGAAGAAGAAGTAAAAGAGTAGAGGCAATCTATGAGCACATGGAGAGAAAGGGAAGAAGGGAATGGAGGGGAATGGAGGAGAAGGGAATGGGGAAAGAAGGGGGAAGGAAAGCAAAGAAAAAGCAAGAAAGGGCAGCGATGGCGGCGGCGGCGGCAGCGGCAGCAGTGGCTGCTCCAGCTGAAGGGCCATCAGCAGTGGAACCAAGGCGTCACAGGGACCAGTTAGGCCCTGCGCCCACGACCACTGACCTTCGCTGACCAGCCGGGCAGCAAGCAGCTGCAGTTGTGCGGCGCCTTTCCTGCACGGAGGCCACTTCAGAACTCGGCCTCCCACCAGTCAGGAGAGGAGCATCCATCTTGGTTCCGTACTCCAGGAATCGGACAGACTGAGGTACAAAACATAATCCGAGGCCAACACCGCGGTGGTCTGAGCCCGACGGGCGTTGGCCTGCACCCAGGCCCTGGGTGGGTCGGGGGGCCATCGGGGTGCCAACCCAACCAGGAGGTTTTTTGCCCAGGCCTGCCAGCGCGCCGCCGCCATTTTGCCTGCAGGACGTCAGAGAGCTCAGGCGGGCAGACCTGTAACAGGCATAGCCTAAGGCTAACAAAGCGGGGGTCCAGGCCCCAAAAGGCACAGGACTGACCCCAAGAACTGGGCAGCTTGGTGGGCCATCTGTGAGTCAACCCGCCCAGGTGATTGTTAGCAAAGCAGACTCTCCCGGCGCTTTCAGGGAGCACGGGCGCACGCCCGCCATCCTAGTCACCTGGCAAACCCAATTAACAGTCATAGCCCTAGGGGAACTTTGCTCGGACCTTGGCCTCCCAGGCTTTTGCCTGGACTCAGGGACTGGGCGGCCAGGCTAACCTTGTGTGCGACAGCCCGGTTGGCAGATCGGCTGCCCAGCGGAGTGAGTGGAACACAGGGGAGGTCACAGTAGCATACACTGTCGGCACTCCCTGGGAGTGCACATGGGCTCCATCTGCTCCACAGACACAATCTGGGGCAAGGCCTCAGGCAGAAGCCCTTAGCTCTACTCTCTCCTCTTCCGGATCCAGATCAGTCTGGGCGGCAGCATTACATCTCCAAGTCCTGCAAGTGGCTAGCTGGGCTTCCGGGCGGCCAGCTGGGAGAAGTCAGTGTGCTCCAGTGAATCCAGCGGGCCCCAGCGGGAGCCTTCGGGTGCCTGCTTTGGGATCGGAACAGCCTGGGCAGCAGCACACTGTCTACAAGCAGTGCAGGAGGTAAGCTGTGCACCAGAGGCCAACTGGGAAGGGGCAGCTTGCACTGGTGAGTCCAGCACTGACAAGATAAACTAACACCAGTGAGATCTAGATGGCAAAAGGCAAACTCAGGAACGTCACTAACAGAAATCAAGGCAATATGGCAACATCTGAACCCAATTCTCCTCTACCAACATGTCCTGGATACCCCATCACACCAGTAAAACAAGATTTGGATTTAAAATCACTGGTCATGATGCTGGTACAGGAACACATGAAGGTCATACATAAAGAAATTCAGGAGAAAATGGATCAAAAGTTAGAAGCCCTTGCAAGGGAAACACAAAAATCATTGAAAGAAATCCAGGAGAATACAAAAGCCAACAAGGAGGAAATGCAAAAAACACTTAAAGAAATACAGGAGAACTTTGGTCAACAGGCTGAGGTCATGAAAGACGAAACACAAAAATCTCTTAAAGAAATACAGGAGAACTTTGGTCAACAGGCTGAGGTCATGAAAGACGAAACACAAAAATCTCTTAAAGAATTACAGGAAAACACAAACATGCAAGTGAAGGAGCTAAGCAAAACCATCCAGGATCTAAAATCAGAAGTAGAAACAACTAAGAAAACTCAAAGGGAGACAACTTTGGAGATAGAAAGCCTTGGGAAGAAATCAGGGGTCAGAGATGCAAATATCAACAACAGAATACAAGAGATAGAAGAAAGAATCTCAGATGCTGAAGATTCCATAGAAACCATGGACTCAACAGTTAAAGAAAATGCAAAATGCAAAAAGCTTGTAACCCAAAATATCCAGGAAATCCAGGACACAATGAGAAGACCAAACCTAAGGATTATAGGCATAGATGAGAGTGAAGATTAACAACTTAAAGGGGCAGCAAACATCTTCAATAAAATTATGGAAGAAAACTTCCCTAACCTAAAGAGAGAGATGCCCATGAATATACAAGAAGCCTACAGAACTCCAAACAGACTGGACCAGAACAGAAATACTTCCCGTCACATAATAATCAAAACACCAAATGTTCTAAACAAAGAAAGAATTCTAAAGGCAGTAAGAGAAAAAGGCCAAGTAACATATAAAGGAAGACCTATCAGAATCACAGCAGACTTTTCACCTGAGACTATGAAGGCTAGAAGGTCCTGGGCAGATCTCATGCAGACTCTAAGAGAACACAAATGCCAACCAAAACTACTATATCCAGCAAAACTCTCAATCACCATAGATGGAGAAACTAAGATATTTCATGACAAAACCAAGTTTACCCAATATCTATCCACAAACCCGGCCCTAAAAAGGATAATAGGAGGACAACACCAATACAAGGAGGGAAACTTCACCCTGGAAAAAGCAAGATAGTAACCTTTCATCAAACCCAAAAGAAGTTAAGCATTCAAATTTAAAAAATAACGTCAAAAATGATAGGAAGTAACAATCACTATTCCTTAATATCTCTTAACATCAATGGACTTAATGCCCCAATAAAAAGACACAGACTAACTGAATGGATACGTAAACAGGACCCTACATTTTGCTGCTTACAGGAAACACACCTCAGGGTCAAAGACAAACACTGCCTTAGAGTAAAAGGCTGGAAGACAATTTTACAAGCAAATGGTCTCAGGAAACAAGCTGGAGTAGCCATTTTAATATCAGATAAAATTGACTTTCAACCCAAAGTCATCAAAAGAGACCCTGAGGGACACTTCTTGCTGGTCAAAGGAAAAATACAAAAAGAAGAACTGTCAATCCTGAACATCTATGCCCCAAATGCAAGGGAACCCTCTTTCGTAAAAGAAACTTTATTAAAACTAAAAGCACACATTGCACCTAACACAATAATTGTGGGTGACTTCAACACTGCACTTTCCTCAATGGACCGATCAGGAAAACAGAAACTAAACAGGGACACAATGAAACTAATTGAAGCTTTGGACCAATTAGATTTAACAGATATATTTAGAACATTCTATCCTAAAACAAAAGAATATACCTTTTTCTCAGCACCTCATGGTACCTTCTCCAAAATCGACCATATAATTGGTCACAAGACAGACCTCAACAAATATAAGAAGATCGAACTAATCCCATGCCTCCTATCTGATCACTATGGAGTAAAAGTGGTCTTCAATAGCAACAGAAACAACAGAAAGCCCACATACACGTGGAAACTGAACAATAATCTACTCAATGATACCTTGGTCAAGGAAGAAATAAAGAAAGAAATTAAAGACTTTTTAGAACACAATGAAAATGAAAACACAACATACCCAAATCTATGGGACACAATGAAAGCAGTGCTAAGAGGAAAACTCATAGCCCTGAGTGCCTCCAAAAAGAAAATGGAGAGAGCATACATTACCACCTTAATGACACACCTGAAAGCCCTGGAACAAAAAGAAGCTATTTCGCCCAGGAGGAGTAGAAGTCAGGAAATCATCAAACTCAGGGCCGAAATCAATCAAGTAGAAACAAAGAGAACCATACAAAAAATCAACAATACCAGGAGCTGGTTCTTTGAGAAAATCAACAAGATAGATAAACCCTTAGCCAGAATGACCAAAGGGCACAGAGAAAGTATCCAAATTAACAAACTTAGAAATGAAAAGGGAGATATAACAACGGAAACTGAGGAAATCCAAAAAATCATCAGATCCTACTACAAGAGCCTATACTCAACACAACTGGAGAATCTGGAGGAAATGGACAATTTCCTTGACAGATACCAAATACCAAAATTAAATCAGGACCAACTAGACCATCTAAACAGTCCCATAATGCCTAAAGAAATAGAAGGAGTCATAGAAAGTCTTCCAACCAAAAAAAGCACAGGACCAGATGGCTTCAGTGCAGAATTCTACCAGACCTTCAAAGAAGAGTTAACACCAATACTCTTCAAACTATTCCACAAAATAGAAACAGAAGGAACACTACCCAATTCCTTCTACGAAGCCACAATTACGCTGATACCAAAGCCACACAAAGATCCAACAAAGAAAGAGAACTTCAGACCAATTTCCCTTATGAACATCGATGCAAAAATACTCAATAAAATTCTTGCCAACCGAATCCAAGAACACATCAAAACGATCATCCACCATGATCAAGTAGGCTTTATCCCGGGAATGCAGGGTTGGTTCAATATACGGAAATCCATCAATACAATCCACTACATAAACAAACTCAAAGAACAAAACCACATGGTCATTTCATTGGATGCTGAAAAAGCATTTGACAAAATTCAGCATCCCTTCATGCTTAAAGTCTTGGAGAGAACAGGAATTCAAGGCCCATACCTAAACATAGTAAAAGCAATATACAGCAAACCGGTAGCCAGCATCAAACTAAATGGAGAGAAACTTGAAGCAATCCCACTGAAATCAGGGACCAGACAAGGCTGCCCCCTTTCTCCTTATCTTTTCAATATTGTACTTGAGGTACTAGCTCGGGCAATTCGACAAAATAAGGAGGTCAAAGGGATACAAATTGGAAAGGAAGAAGTCAAACTATCATTATTTGCAGACGACATGATCGTCTACCTAAGTGACCCAAAGAACTCCACTAGAGAGCTCCTACAGCTGATAAACAACTTCAGCAAAGTGGCAGGTTATAAAGTCAACTCAAGCAAATCAGTGGCCTTCCTATACTCAAAGGATAAGCAGGCTTGAGAAAGAAATCAGGGAAATGACCCCCTTCACAATAGCCACAAACAGTATAAAGTATCTTGGGGTGACTCTTACCAAACATGTGAAAGATCTGTATGACAAGAACTTCAAGACTCTGAAGAAGGAAATGGAAGAAGACCTCAAAAAATGGGAAAACCTCCCATGCTCATGGATCGGTAGAATCAATATAGTTAAAATGGCCATTTTGCCTAAAGCACTATACAGATTCAATGCAATACCCATCAAAATCCCAACTCAATTCTTCACAGAGTTAGAAAGAGCAATTATCAAATTCATCTGGAACAACGAAAAACCCAGGATAGCTAAAACTATTCTCAGCAACAAAAGGAAATCTGGGGGAATCAGTATCCCTGACCTCAAGCAATACTACAGAGCAATAGTGTTAAAAACTGCATGGTATTTGTACAGTGACAGGCAGGAGGATCAATGGAACAGGATTGAAGATCCAGAAATGAACCCACACACCTATGGCCACTTGATCCTCGACAAAGAGGCTGAAAACATCCAATGGAAAAAAGATAGCCTTTTCAACAAATGGTGCTGGTTCAACTGGAGGGCAGCATGCAGAAGAATGCGAAAATGATCTATCCTTGTCTCCTTGTGCTAAGCTCAAATCCAAATGGATCAAGGACCTCCACATAAAGCCATACACTCTGAAGCTAATAGAAAAGAAACTGGGGAAGACCCTTGAGGACATCGGTACAGGGAGAAAGTTTCTGAACAGAACACCAATAGCGTATGCTCTAAGAGCAAGAATTGACAAATGGGACCTCATAAAATTACAAAGTTTCTGTAAGGCAAAGGACACCATCAAGAGGACAAATCGGCAACCAACAAATTGGGAAAAGATCTTCACCAATCCTACATCAGACAGAGGGCTAATATCCAATATATATAAAGAACTCAAGAAGTTAGACTCCAGAAAACCAAACAACCCTATTAAAAAATGGGGTACAGAGTTAAACAAAGAATTCTCACCTGAAGAACTTCGGATGGCGGAGAAGCATCTTAAAAAATGCTCAACTTCATTAGTCATTAGGGAAATGCAAATCAAAACAACGCTAAGATTTCATCTTACACCAGTCAGAATGGCTAAGATTAAAAATTCAGGAGACAGCAGGTGTTGGAGAGGGTGTGATGAAAGAGGAACACTCCTCCACTGCTGGTGGGGTTGCAAATTGGTACAACCACTCTGGAAAGCAGTCTGGCGGTTCCTCCGAAAACTGGGCACCTTACTTCCAGAAGATCCTGCTATACCACTCCTGGGCATATACCCAGAAGACTCCCCACCATGTAATAAGGATACATGTTCTACTATGTTCATAGCAGCCCTATTTGTAATTGCCAGATGCTGGAAAGAACCCAGGTATCCCTCAACAGAAGAGTGGATGCAAAAAATGTGGTATATCTACACAATGGAGTACTATTCAGCCATTAGAAACAATGAATTCATGAAATTCTTAGGCAAATGGATGGAGCTAGAGAATATCATACTAAGTGAGGTAACCCAGACTCAAAAGGTGAATCATGGTATGCACTCACTAATAAGTGGATATTAACCTAGAAAACTGGAATACCCAAAACATAATCCACACATCAAATGAGGTACAAGAAGAAAGGAGGAGTGGCCCCTGGTTCTGGAAAGACTCAGTGAAACAGTATTCAGCAAAACCAGAACGGGGAAGTGGGAAGGGGTGGGTGGGAGGACAGGGGAAGAGAAGGGGGCTTGCGGGACTTTCGGGGAGTGGGGGGGCTAGAAAAGGGGAAATCATTTGAAATGTAAATAAATTATATCGAATAATAAAAAAAAAATAACGTCAAAAATGATAGGAAGTAACAATCACTATTCCTTAATATCTCTTAACATCAATGGACTTAATGCCCCAATAAAAAGACACAGACTAACTGACTGGATACGTAAACAGGACCCTACATTTTGCTGCATACAGGAAACACACCTCAGGGTCAAAGACAAACACTACCTTAGAGTAAAAGGCTGGAAGACAATTTTACAAGCAAATGGTCTCAGGAAACAAGCTGGAGTAGCCATTTTAATATCAGATAAAATTGACTTTCAACCCAAAGTCATCAAAAGCGACTCTGAGGGACACTTCTTGCTGGTCAAAGGAAAAATACAACAAGAAGAACTCTCAATCCTGAACATCTATGCTCCAAATGCAAGGGCACCCTCTTTCGTAAAAGAAACTTTATTAAAAGTCAAAGCACATATTGCACCTAACACAATAATTGTGGGTGACTTCAACACTACACTTTCCTCAATGGACCCATCAGGAAAACAGAAACTAAACAGGGACACAATGAAACTAATTGAAGCTTTGGACCAATTAGATTTAACAGATATATATAGAACATTCTATCCTAAAACAAAAGAATATACCTTTTTCTCAGCACCTCATGGTACCTTCTCCAAAATCGCCCATATAATTGGTCACAAGACAGACCTCAACAAATATAAGAAGATCGAACTAATCCCATGCCTCCTATCTGATTACTATGAAGTAAAAGTGGTCTTCAATAGCAACAGACACAACAGAAAACCCACATACATGTGGAAACTGAACAATACTCTACTCAATGATACCTTGGTCAAGGAAGAAATAAAGAAAGAAATTAAAGACTTTTTAGAACACAATGAAAATGAAAACACAACATACCCAAATCTATGGGACACAATGAAAGCAGTGCTAAGAGGAAAACTCATAGCCCTGAGTGCCTCCAAAAAGAAAATGGAGAGAGCATACATTACCAGCTTAATGGCACACCTGAAAGCCCTAGAACAAAAAGAAGCTATTTCACCCAGGAGGAGTAGAAGGCAGGAAATCATCAAACTCAGGGCCGAAATCAATCAAGTAGAAACAAAGAGAACCATACAAAAAATCAACAAAACCAGGAGCTGGGTATTTGAGAAAAGCAACAAGATAGATAAACCCTTAGCCAGAATGACCAAAGGGCACAGAGAAAGTATCCAAATTAACAAACTTAGAAATGAAAAGGGAGATATAACAACAGAAACTGAGGAAATCCAAAAAATCATCAGATCCTACTACAAGAGCCTGTACTCAACACAACTGGAGAATCTGGAGGAAATGGACAATTTCCTTGACAGATACCAAATACCAAAATTAAATCAGGACCAACTAGACCATCTAAACAGTCCCATAATGCCTAAAGAAATAGAAGGAGTCATAGAAAGTCTTCCAACCAAAAAAAGCACAGGACCAGATGGTTTCAGTGCAGAATTCTACCAGACCTCCAAAGAAGAGTTAACACCAATACTCTTCAAACTATTTCACAAAATAGAAACAGAAGGAACACTACCCAATTCCTTCTATGAAGCCACAATTACTCTGATACCAAAGCCACACAAAGATCCAACAAAGAAAGAGAACTTCAGACCAATTTCCCTTATGAACATCGATGCAAAAATACTCAATAAAATTCTTACCAACCGAATCCAAGAACACATCAAAACGATCATCCACCATGATCAAGTAGGCTTTATCCCGGGAATGCAGGGTTGGTTCAATATACGGAAATCCATCAATACAATCCACTACATAAACAAACTCAAAGAACAAAACCACATGGTCATTTCATTGGATGCTGAAAACGCATTTAACAAAATTCAGCATCCTTTCATGCTTAAAGTCTTGGAGAGAACTGGAATTCAAGGCCCATACCTAAACATAGTAAAAGCAATATACAGCAAACCAGTAGCCAGCATCAAACTAAGTGGAGAGAAACTTGAAGCAATCCCACTGAAATCAGGGACCAGACAAGGCTGCCCCCTTTCTCCTTATCTTTTCAATATTGTACTTGAGGTACTAGCTCGGGCAATTCGACAACATAAGGACGTCAAAGGGATACAAATTGGAAAGGAAGAAGTCAAACTATCATTATTTGCAGACGACATGATAGTCTACCTATGTGACCCAAAAAACTCCACTAGAGAGCACCTACAGCTGATAAACAACTTCAGCAAAGTGGCAGGTTATAAAATCAACTCAAGCAAATCAATGGCCTTCCTATACTCAAAGGATAAGCAGGCTGAGAAAGAAATTAGGGAAATGACCCCCTTCACAATAGCCACAAACAGTATAAAGTATCTTGGGGTGACTCTTACCAAACATGTGAAAGATCTGTATGACAAGAACTTCAAGACTCTGAAGAAGGAAATGGAAGAAGACCTCAAAAAATGGGAAAACCTCCCATGCTCATGGATCGGTAGAATCAATATAGTTAAAATGGCCATTTTGCCAAAAGCAATATACAGATTCAATGCAATACCCATCAAAATCCCAACTCAATTCTTCACAGAGTTAGAAAGAGCAATTATCAAATTCATCTGGAACAACGAAAAACCCAGGATAGCTAAAACTATTCTCAGCAACAAAAGGAAATCTGGGGGAATCAGTATCCCTTACCTCAAGCAATACTACAGAGCAAGAGTGTTAAAAACTGCATGGTATTGGTACAGTGACAGGCAGGAGGATCAATGGAACAGGATTGAAGATCCAGAAATGAACCCACACACCTATGGCCACTTGATCCTCAACAAAGAGGCTGAAAACATCCAATGGAAAAAAGATAGCCTTTTCAACAAATGGTGCTGGTTCAACTGGAGGTCAGCACGCAGAAGAATGCGAATTGATCCATCCTTGTCTCCTTGTACTAAGCTCAAATCCAAATGGATCAAGGACCTCCACATAAAGCCAGACACTCTGAAGCTAATATAAAAGAAACTGGGGAAGACCCTTGAGGACATCGGTACAGGGAGAAAGTTTCTGAACAGAACACCAATAGCGTATGCTCTAAGAGCAAGAATTGACAAATGGGACCTCATAAAATTACAAAGTTTCTGTAAGGCAAAGGACACCATCAAGAGGACAAATCGGCAACCAACACATTGGGAAAAGATCTTCACCAATCCTACATCAGATAGAGGGCTAATATCCAATATATATAAAGAACTCAAGAAGTTAGAGTCCAGAAAACCAAACAACCCTATTAAAAAATGGGTTTCAGAGTTAAACAAAGAATTCTCACCTGAAGAACTTCGGATGGCGGAGAAGCATCTTAAAAAATGCTCAACTTCATTAGTCATTAGGGAAATGCAAATCAAAACAACCCTGAGATTTCATCTTACACCAGTCAGAATGGCCAAGATTAAAAATTCAGGAGACAGCAGGTGTTGGAGAGGGTGCGGAGAAAGAGGAACACTCCTCCACTGCTGGTGGGGTTGCAAATTGGTACAACCACTCTGGAAAGCAGTCTGGCGGTTCCTCCGAAAAATGGGCACCTCACTTCCAGAAGATCCTGCTATACCACTCCTGGGAATATACCCAGAAGACTCCCCACCATGTAATAAGGATACATGTTCTACTATGTTCATAGCAGCCCTATTTATAATTTCCAGATGCTGGAAAGAACCCAGGTATCCCTCAACAGAAGAGTGGATGCAAAAAATGTGGTATATCTACACAATGGAGTACTATTCAGCCATTAGAAACAATGAATTCATGAAATTCTTAGACAAATGGATGGAGCTAGAGAACATCATACTAAGTGAGGTAACCCAGACTCAAAAGGTGAATCATGGTATGCACTCACTAATAAGTGGTTATTAACCTAGAAAACTGGAATACCCAAAACATAATCCACACATCAAATGAGGTACAAGAAGAAAGGAGGAGTGGCCCCTGGTTTTGGAAAGACTCAGTGAAACAGTATTCGGCAAAACCAGAACGGGGAAGTGGGAAGGGGTGGGTGGGAGGACAGAGGAAGAGAAGGGGTCTTACGGGACTTTTGGGGAATGGGGGGGCTAGAAAAGGGGAAATCATTTGAAATGTAAATAAATTATATCGAATAAAAAAATTTAAAAAAAAGAAATATTAACCCCCCCCCCCAAAAAAAAGTACCTGCTCCCACCTCTGAAGGTCCAGAGCTGTTTCTGGAGGTCCAACAGGACTCACTACACAACAACCACCAAAACCCCACCCTCCCGAATACTACTCCCCTTTAGTTCCTTCCAGCCCTTCCACCGCCTAGTCTCTCTGCTGGGGAAACTCTTGCAGGGTCTGCCACAATGAAGACACCATCTCCTGATACATCCCAAAGAACCCTCTGTACTCACTGCATTTGGTCTCTCCACAGGAGTGCAGTGAGGCCTGGGAGCACAGGTGGGACCACCCCTGATGCTCAGAGAAACCTATCCAGAACCCTCAGGTGGGAACCTTCCAGTTTCTGTCTCTGGCTGGGGACCATCCTCTGCCACAGTGTGCCATATCCAGATGATGCAGAGAGATAGCTAACCTCCCAGGTCTGTGGAGAAGCCTCAGAGCACAGACATGGTCCTGCACCACAGAGCTACATACACAAACACCACTACAGAAGAGCTGGTCTCCCAGGAGTGCCTATGTACCTGTATGCACAGAGAAAACAGGAATTCCAAGAGTACACATATACAGAATTTCAGGTCAGATAAGCCACAGTCAGAAACAGCAAGACCAGCTAACACCAGAGATAACTAGATGCCAAAAGGCAAGCACAAGAACATTACAAACAGAAATCAAGGCAACATGGCACCATCCAAACCCAGTTCTCCCACAACAGCAAATCCTGGATACCCCAAACACTGGAAAAGAAAGAGCTGGATTCATAATCACATCTCATGATGCTGATAGAGGACTTCAAGAAGGACATAAATAACTTCCTTAAAGAAATACAGGAGAACATGGGTCAACAGGTAGAAGCCCTTAAAGGGCTTTAAAGAGGAAGGGGATTCCTCTTTAAAGAGGAAACACAAAAATTCCTTAAAGAATTACAGGAAAACACAAACAAGTGAAGGAACTGAACAAAGCCATCTAGGATCTAAAAATGAAAGTAGAAACAATAAATAAATCACAAATGGAGACAACTCTTGAGATAGAAAACCTTGGAAAGAATTCAGGAGGCATAGGTGCAAGGATCAACAACAGAATACAAGAGATAGAAGAAAGAATATCAGAAGTTTTCTAAAAGAAGAAAACTTCTCTAACCTAAAGAGAGAGATGCCCATGAACATACAAGAAGCCTACAGAACTCCAAACAGACTGTGTGAGAACATAAATTGCTTCTGCCACATAATAATCAAAACACCAAATGCACTAAACAAAGAAAGAATATTAAAAGCAATAAGGGGAAAAGGTTAAGTAACATATAAAAGTAGACCTATCAGAATTACATCAGACTTCTCAACAAAAACTATGAAAGCTATAAGATCCTGGGCAGATATCATACAGACCTTATGAGAACATAAATGTCAGCCCAGGCTTCTATACCCAAAAAACTCTCAATTACCATAGACAGAGAAAACAAGACATTCCATGACAAAACCAAATTTACACAATTTATCTTTCCGCAAACCCTGCTCTACCAAGGATAATGGGAGGAAAATACCAACACAAAGAGGGAAGCTACACTCTAGAATAAGCAATAAAGTAATCTTCTTTCAACAAACCCAAAAGAAGATAGCCAAACAAACAGAATTCTGCCTTTAACAATGAAATTAAGAGGAAGTAACAATCACTTTTCTTTAATATCCCATAACTTTAATGGTCTCAATTTCCCAATAAAAAGACATAGACTAACAGACTGGATATGTAAAAAGGATCGAACATTTAGCTACACACAAGAAACCCACCTCAGTGGTAAAGATAGTCATTACCTCAGAGACAAAGGTTGGAAAACAATTTTCCAAGCAAATGAGCCCAAGAAACAAGCTGGATTGGCCATTCTTATATCAGAAAAAATTGACTTTCAACCAAAAGTTGTCAAAAAATATAAGGAGGGACACTTCATACTGGTCAAAGGAAAAACCTACCAACATGAACTCTTAATTATGAACATCTATGCTCCAAATGCAAGGACACCCACATTCATAAAAGAAACTTTAATAAAGCTCAAAGCACACATTGCACACTACACAATAATAGTAGGAAACCTCAACACTTCACTCTCAGCAAAGGACAAATCATGGAAACAGAAATTAAACAGAGACACAGTGAAACTAACTGAAGTAAAGGACCATATGGATCTAACAGATATTTACAGAACATTCCATCCTAAAGCAAAAGAATATACATTCTTCTCAGCACCTCATGGTACCTTCTCCAAAATTGACCAAATAATTGGTCACAAAACAGGCCTCAACAGATACAGGAATATTGAAATAATTCCAAGCACCTTATCAGATCACCACAGCTTAAGGCTAGTCTTTAATTTCAAACAAAAACAACAAAAAACACACAGACACTTAGACGTTGAACAATGTTCTACTCAGTGATAGCTTGGTCAAAGAAGAAATAAAGAAAGAAATTAAATACTTTTTAGAATTTAATGAAAATGAGTACACATACAAAAACTTATGGGACACAATGAAAGCAGTGCTGAGAGGAAAACACATAGCTCTAAGTGACTCCAAAAAGAAAATAGAGAGAGCATACACTAGCAGCTCGACAACACACCTGAAAGCTCTAGAACAAAAGAAGCAAATGTACCCAAGAGTAGTAGACAGCAGGAAATAATCAAACTCTATTTGAAACAAATAGAACTATTCAAAGAATCAACAAAACCAGGAGTTGGTTCTTTGAGAAAATCAGCAAAATAGAAAAACCCTTAGCCAGACTAACCAGAGGGCACAGGGGTACTACCCCAATTAATAAAATCAGAAATGAAAAGGGAAACATAACAATAGAAAGTGTGGAAATTCAAAAAATCATCAGATCCTGCACCAAGAACTTATACTCAACAAAATTGGAAAATCTGGATGAAATGGCCAATTTTCTGGACACATACCAGGTGCCAATGTTAAAGCAGGATCAGATAAGCCATTAAATAGTCCCATAAGTCCTGAGGAAATAGAAGCAGTTGGTGATAGTCTCCCAACCAAAAAGAGCCCAGGAACAAATGGGTTTAGTGGGGGGTTTAGTGAAGTTCTATCAGAACTTCAAAGAAGACCTAATACAGATACTCTTCAAACTATTCAACAAAATACAAACACAAGGAACACTAACCAATTAATTCTCTGAAGCCACAATAAAGCTTATACCAAACAAAGACCAAACAATGAAAGAGAACTTCAGACCAATTTCCATTCTGAACATTGGTGCAAAAATACTCAACAGAATTCTGGCCAGCTGAATCCAAGAACACATGAAAAAGATCATTCACCACGATCAAGTAGGCTACATCCTAGGGATGCAGGGATGGTTCAATATATGGAAATCCATCAATGTAATCCACTACATAAACAAACTCAAAGAAAAAATGCATGATCATTTCATTAGATGCTGAAAAAGCTTTTGACAAAATTCAGCATCGCTTCATGATAAAAGTCTTGAAGAGATCAGGAATTCAAGTCCCATACCTAAATATAGTGAAAGCAATATACAGCAAACCTGCAGCCAACATCAATCTAAATGAAGAGAAACTTAAAGCAATCCCACTAAAATCGGGAATCAGATAAGGCTGTCCACTCTCTCCCTATCTATTCAATATAGTACTTGAAGTCCTAGCCAGAGCAAATAGAAACAAAAATGACGTCAAAGTTACACAAATTGGAAAGGAAGAAGTCAAAATATCACTATTTGCAGATGATATAATCATATACTTAAGTGACCAAAAAAATTCTACCAGAAAACTCCTAAAGCTGATAAACAACTTCAGCAAAGTGGCTGGATATAAAATTAACTCAAACAAATCAGTAGCCTTTCTCTACTCAAAGGATAAAAAAGCTGACAAAGAAATTAGGGAAATTACACACTTCACAATAGTCACAAATAATATGAAATACCTTGGAGTGACTCAAACCAAGCAAGCGAAAGATCTGTATGACAAGAACTCCAAGTCTCTGAAGAAAGAAATCGAAGATCTCAGAAGATGGAAAGATCTCCCATGCTCATAGATTAGATTAATAAAGTAAAAATGGACATTGTGCAAAAAGCAATCTATGGATTCAATGCAATCCCATCAAAATTCCAAATCAATTCTTCATAGAGCTAGAAAGAGCAATCTGCAAATTTAGTTGTAATAACAAAATACCCAGGATAGTGAAAACTATTATCTGCAACAAAAGAACTTCTGGGGGAATTCTTCAAGATCTACTACAGAGCAGCATTGATAAAAACTATATGTTATTAGTACAGAGACAGGCAGGAAGATCAATAGAATAGAATATTAGATCCTGAAATGAATCCATACACCTACAGTCACTTGATACTTTACAAAGGATCTAAAAACAATTGAAGGTCAGCATGTAGAAAAATGCAAATGGACCCATTCTTATCTCCTTGAACAAAATTCAAGTCCAAGTGGATCAAGGACCTACACATAAAACTAGATACACTGAAGCTCATAGAGGAGAAAGTGGGGAAGAGCCTTGAACACATGGGCACAGGGGAAATTTTTCTGAACAGAGCACCAATAGCCTATGCTCTAAGAACAAGAATCAACTAATGGGACCTCATAAAGCTGCAAAGCTTCTGTAAGGCAAAGGAAACTGTCGATAGGACAAAATGGCAACCAACAGATTGGGAAAAGATCTTTACCAATCCTATATCCGATAGAGGGCTAATATCCAATGTATACAAAGAACTCAAGAAGTTAGTCTCCAGAAAGTCAAATAACCCTATTAAAATTGGAGTACAGAGCTAAACAGAGAATTCTCAACTGAGGAAACTTGAATGGCTGTGAAGCCTCTAAAGAAATGTTCAGCATCCTTAGTTACCAGGGAAATGCAAATCAAAACAACACTGAAATTCTACCTCATACCAATCAGAATGGCTAAGATGAAAAACTCGGGGACAGCAGATGCTGGGAGAAGATGTGGAGAAAGAGGAACACTTTTCCATTGCTGATAAGATTGTAAGCTGGTAAAACCACTCTAGAAATCAGTTTAGCAGTTCCTCAGAAAATTAGACATAGTACCACCTGGAGACTCAGCTATACCACTCCTGGGCCTATACCCAGAAGATGCTCCAACATGTAATAAGGACACATGCATTACTATTTTCATAGCAGCTTTATTTATAATAGCCAGAAGCTGGAAAGAACCCAGATGTCCTTCAACAGAGGAATGGATACAGAAATTGGGGTATATCTATACAATGGAGTACTATTCACCTATTAAAAACAATGAATTCATGAAATTCTTAAGCAAATGGATAGAACTAGAAAGTATCACCCAGAGTGAGGTAATCCAATCACAAAAGAACACACATGGTATAAACTCTCTGATAAGTGGTATTAGCCTAAATGCTCAAAATAAACAAGCTATAAATCACAGACCACAGGAAGCTCAAGAAGAAGGAAGTGCCCCAAGTGGGGAAGCTTTGGATTTTCTGAAAAAGGAAATGAAATACTCACAGGAGTAATTATGGAGACAAAGTGTGGAGCAGATACTGAAGGAAAGACCACCCAGAGACTTTTCTATCTGTGTATTTACCCTATAAACAGTCACCAAACCCCAACACTATTATGGATGACAAGAAGTGCATGCCGAAAGGAGCCTGTTATGGTTGTCATCAGAGACTTATATACAGAGGTGCTAGCAGCCAACCATTGGACTGAGCTTGGGGTCCCCAGTGGAGGAGTTGGAGGGTCGACTGGAGGAGATGAAGGAGTTTGCAGCCATATGGGAAGAAAGACGATGTTGGCCAATCAGACGCCCCAGGGCTCCCAGGAACTAAGCCATCAATCAAGTGGTACACATGGTTCCAGCCAAAAGTGTGGCACAGGAATGCCTTGTCAGACATCAGTGGGAAAAGAGAGCCTTGGTCTTATGAAGGCTTGATAGATGCCCCTGAGTAGGGAAATCAATGGTGTGGGGGTGGAGGGTAGGTGGGAGTGGGTTGGGTGGAGGGGCATCTTCTTGGAGGCAGGGGGTGGGAGGATGGGTTGGAGGTTTTCTGGAAGGAGGGAACCAGGAAAGGGTATAACATTTGAAATGTAAATGAAGAATATATTCAATAAGAAAAAACACCCTCCAGTTCCCTGTAGAACCACCTCTAGGAGTGAACAGGATTTTCTCAGCTCTTTCCTGAAGCCCACCTTTTCTCTTAGCCCACCTCTATTCCTCGCAGCCATTACTGAACTACAAAGCATTCCCTATCATAACTACATGTTCCTAAGATCCAGAGAAGCCAACAGAAACAAAGGACTGGAATACTCACCCAACAAAGATAAGACCGAATAGCAACCTAGAATCACATCAATCATTCTAATCCCAAATGGGACACTGATGCAAAAACATAATCAGTAACAGCCATGATAATGTGCCCAACCAAAATCCAGTAATCACATTGAACTAGGCCTTGAGAAATGCAATATAGCTGAAGTACAAGGACTCCAAAATAGCTATTATGATTATGTTCAAAGACTTTAAGGATGATGCAAATATGTTCTTAATGAAGTCTGTGAAAACAAAACCAGTGAAATAGAATAATAAAAGTTATCCTCAACACGAAAGGAGAATTTAACAAAAAAAAATCACTAAAGTAAAGTAAAAATATGTTATATACAAAGTTAGAAAGTCAAACAAAGACCTTGGAGTTAAACTTCACTAAAAGAGTACAAGACACAAAAATCCAACTTAAGACATGGTTGAAGAAATGGATACCTCAAAGAAAACATCAACTTTTTTTTTAAATCCAGAAATAAAACATCCAGGAAACTTGGGAAACTGTGAGAAGACCAAATCTATGAATAATAAAAAAAAAAGAAGAAGAAGAAGCATAAGAAATACAGACCAAAGGCACAGAAAATATTTTCAACAAAATTATATAAGAAAATTTCCCTAACCTAAAGAAAGAGACCTCTATCAAATAAGGTACAAGAAGCATACAGAACACCAAATAGAAAAAACCAGAAAAGAAATTACAGAACTAGAAAATAAATTATACATAATAATCAAAATACTAAATGTACAAAGAAAGAATATCAAAAACTGCAAGGGGAAAAGACCAAGTACATATAAAGGCAGACCCACTAGAATAGCACCTGACTTTTTAACAGTTATTCTAAAATCAGAAGTACCTAGATAGAAATTCTAGAAACTCTGAAAGACCACAGGTGAGAATTTTATACCCTCAATCACAATTGAAAAACTTTCAATCACAGTAGAAAACTTGTCATGAAAACTTTTCATGAAAAACCAAACTTAGAAAGTATCAATCTACAAAAGTAGCCAACACAAGGCCCTAGAAGGAAACTTCAATCTAAGGAAGTTAACCACCTGAGAAAGCACAAGGAATAAATAATCCCACACCAGCAAATCCAAAGGAGCATGGAGAGATCTACACCATAACAACAAAATAATAGGAATAAATAAGCACTTCTCATTGTTAACTCTCACCATCAATGGTCTCAATTCACCAATAAAGAAAACATAAACTAAGAGATTTGATTAGAAAACAGGGTCCACCTTTCTCTTGCATCTAACACTTTTCCATCAAGGATAGACATCACTTCTGGGTGGCAAAATGGACCAAAGAAACAGGCCAGTGTAGCCATTTTACTATCTGACAAAATAGATTTCAAACCAAAACTAATGAGAAGAGATGGATAAGAATATGACACAAACATCAAAAAATGAGAATACTACAACTTTAAACATCTATGCATCAAACAAGAGGACACCCAACTTCATAAAAATCAAACGAAAAAAAAACCACTGCTTCAGCTAAAAATCCTATGTTGACCCTCACATAGTGAAAGTGGATGAGTTCATTACTTCACTAGCACCAAAGAACAGGTCATTAAAGAAAAGAAAAAATAAACAAAGGGATGCTGGAGTTAAATAACATGATAAATCAAAAGGACCTAAAAGATAGAACATTTCACCCAAACAAAAGGAATATACTTTCTTCTCAGAATTTCCTGGATCTTTCTCCAAAATGAGTCACATATGAGAAAACAAAGCAAGTCTTGACAGATATTTAAAAATTGAAGCTGAATTGGAAGAAGTAAACAGAAAGGAGATTGAAATGGAGGGAGGATTAAGAGAGAAAATTCAGGGAGAGACAGCTAAGGTTAAGCGTCATTTGAGGGGTCATAAGAAAACCTACTAGGGTTGATGCTTCTTTTTAAATACTAATATATATTTGTATATGTGTGAAATCTAAATGGAATCATAAAATAACAGAGGAGACAAATCCCCAACAATACACTGACTACCTCCAAGTGAAACCCCCCCATGCTAGAAATGGGTACTCTCTAGTTGGCCAGAAGAACCCCAGGAAATAACTCAGGTGGTTTCCAAGGCAATCAGTTCCTCTCCACAAACTGATAGTAAGGTCCTATTGTTGAAGACAACACCTACAGATCTTATTGAACATAGGGAGATTAAATGACTGACTACTTGGAGTCATCACCCCTACTGACTCATGTTCATGGACTGGAAGTTTCTCTGTACACTGACTCGTATTCATGGTACTGGAACTGTACACTAACAGAAGAGAAAGGAAAACACCGACCCATCTACATGCCTGCAAGACACACTGGTGTAATAGTGCCGTGAGCATCATGGGAGTAACCAACCACTGTCTGATTAGATTTCCACAATATGGAACGCATGCCCACTACTGCTCAAGTGACTAAAATCCTGAGAGTATATAGCATGGACCTAGGGGAATATCAAATACTTCTGTGTTTCTGCTAAACGAGCATAGCAATAAAATGACTTCTGATGAGACTCTGCTACACACATAGATCCGTGTCTTGCTCCGCCATCATCAGAGAAACTTTCTTTCAATGAAAGTGTGTACAGAGGGACAAAACTAAACAATGTACTAAGAGTAAGAAACCTTGAAACACTCATCCTAAATGGGATGTCTCTATAAATCCTCTCCCCTCAGGGCCCTGGGATCTATGTGGAAGAGAAAGCAAAAAGATTGTAAGAGAAATAGTGATGGAAGACACCAAGAAATAAAAAAGGCCTTCCAGATACAATGGGGCCAATACACAAATCAACTCACAGAATCTAGGTCAGGATGCACAGGTCTGCACAAGGATGTACCAGATAGGGTCACAATGCTGAGATGAGAAGTGCACAACACAAACCCCGTTCTTGACCTAGACCATCTCTAACTGTTAATAGTTCACAAAGGAAACTTTAGGCTGCTGTGTTTGAGCACTGTTTTACCTTACTTTTATTTTCTTTGTTTGTTTGTGTTGCTTATATCCCATAGAATTTTGCTTCTGATTTTGTGTTCTTACTCTGTGTGTGTGTGTGTGTGTGTGTGTGTGTGTGTGTGTGTGTGTGTGTGTGTTGTTTTATTCTGGTTTATTTGGCGACTTTTTTTCCTTTTTTCAAATAGATGAAAAGAAGGCATAGAGTTGAATGAGTAAGAAGTTAGGGAGGATCTGGGAGGAAATGAGGGACGAGAAATCATGATCAAAATATATTGTAAGAAAAGTCATTTTCAATACAAAATTATTATAATGACTCTATTTTCTTTTTATGGTTCTATATTTAGCAGAAGATCCTGGCTACTAATACACAAAAAAGTTATCAGTTGTATGCTGGAGAGGTGACTCATTGGTAAAAATGTGCATACTGTTCTTGCAATTGACAGGAGCTCTGTGCCCAGAGCCCACTTCAGGTGCTTCATGACCACCTGTAACTCCAAATCCAGAAAGATCTGATGCCTCTGGCCTCTGTGGCCACCTGCATGTGGGCACACACACACACACACACACACACACACACACACACACACAATTTATTTTTTATCTTTAAATTAAAAATAGTTGCCAGTTTTATATTAGTGGGAATAGATCTTCTAATTAAGGACTTGATATAAATAGAACAGAATCTTTCCATTGATAGTCCTTTCCGATCTGAGGAATTATGGATGATAAGCAAACAACTAAACATGAAGGCTGGACCGTAATGAAGGGAAGCTGCCACAAGCAAAAGCGGAGAACACAAGTGGTGCTATTTGGTGGATGCCATGCAGGAAGAGCTTCAGTGGACAAGTAGGCTTCCTGGAGATGGTCCACCATTTTGTGATGGGTTTATCATGAAGAGGCACGGAGAGGGGCTTCATCCCAGGATTGCTTCTTGCTATTCACGTGCTTTCTCTTGTTTGTTATTGCTATATTCCTCATATATCTGGCATGGTGTGATTAGTCATGAGAAGACCCTCACTGTCTAGAGCCTGGTATGATTACTTTTTGGGTGATAGCACACTCTGTTGGGCCTAAATTCCTTATCTTATGTTGTTGGGATATGGCCACAGGTTTCAGTGTGCTCCATGTAAAGGAGGGTCTCATGCACAAGGAGCAGGCAATATCACTGTGAATGTAAGGACAGAGAACAGATGATTAGCCAGTTTCACTGACCAAGACTTCAAAAATAAGACCTAAGATAGATGACCTGTTTTTAGTCAATACAAACTGTCATCAGCTAAGCATAGGGAAAAACTTGCTGCTGTAAACTTGGCTTGCTTAAACTTTCTTAATCTATGACGTGAAAATTATTGCTTTGTGGTTACAATGAACCTGTGGAGATAAAGATAGACGAGGAATGTATAAATTAGGTAGAAGTTTCAAAAGAAGAATATGTAATCAATAATCCTGTTGTAATTCCCCTTTTGTGTGATGACTTTAATCTGTGTTTTGAAGAATATGTTTTTGTGGTGATTGTTTTTAGAAAATTTGTAACAAGTGGTTATGAGGTAATTTTGTTCTTATGTAGAACAAATTTTTCTTTTAGGGTGCATGAAATGGCTAAGGGAAAAAGGGAAAAGTTGAAGTTGTTGAAGCCTGCTTGTTGGGGCTTGCCTCGCTTCATCCACTCTTTCTCTGTGTGTGTGTGTGTGTGTGTGTGTGTGTGTGTGTGTGTATGTTGTGTATGTGGGTGTGTGTGTGTTTGTATGTTGCGTATGTGGGTGTGGGTGTTTTTGTATGTTGTGTATGTGGGTGTGTGGGTGTGGTGTGTTTGTGTGTGTGTGTTTGTATGTTGTGTGTGTGTATTTTTGTATGTTGTGTATGTGTGTGTTTGTATGTTGTGTGTATGTGTGTGTGTTTGTGTGTGTGTTTGTGTGTGTGTTTTTGTATGTGTGTGTGTGTGTTTGCATGCTATGTATGTGTGTGTGTGTGTTTGTGTGTGTGTTATTGTATGTGTGTGTGTTTGCATGTTGTGTATGGTGTGTGTGTGTGTGTGTTATTGTATGTGTGTGTGTGTTTGCATGTTGTGTATGTGTGTGTGTTTGTGTGTGTGTGTTTTTGTATGTGTGTGTGTGTTTGCATGTTGTGTGTGTGTGTGTGGTGTGTTTGTGTGTGTGTGTTTTTGTATGTTGTGTATGTGGGTGTGGGTGTTTTTGTATGTTGTGTTTGTGTGTGAGTGTTTTTGTATGTTGTGTATGTGTGTGTGTGTGTTTTTGTATGTTGTGTGTGGGGGGGGGTGTTTTTGTATGTTGTGTTTGTGTGGTGTGTTTGTGTGTGTGTTTTTGTATGGTGTGTGTGTGTGTGTGTGTGTGTATGATTTTCCTCCCTCAGATTTTTCTCTAGTCACTGGCTGCCATTGATAGGCCCCCATTAGTTGCCATCTGAAATGGCCTGGTCAGCTCTACTAGTGCTGACTCCTGTCAGCTGCTATTAGCACTGACCCCAATTGTGGACACCACGCATGGCCCTTCTTGATTAACTCTGCAATGTCTAAGCTGGCATTTGACAACTATTGATTCTACCTGAATGGGTAATAGAGATGCAGGCTTCTTTTAAAAATAGCTATACTTGGTCTTAAACAATAAGATGGGCAGGAAAGAGAGACACCATCACTGGGTCTCCCCAGCCATGTACCTAGCCAAGGAGACAAACAGATAGCTCCAGGTTCCATGACAGACCCTGTCTCAAGAGAAAAAAACAGAAAGCAATAGAGCAGGAAAGGGGTTTTCATCAAAAAGACAAATGAAAGGTCCCTTCATTGTCATTTTCAATTCATGACTTTAAATTTCTGTAGAAAGATCAAGAACTAATATGTTGATGTCTGAGATGAGTTATACTTTCTGTGCTTATATTTATTAAATAATGAAGAACATAGGCATGATGGGAGAAAGAGTACAGAATTTTGTAGAAGCATGGCTCTAACAAAGAAGGAAACCTTTTTCCCTTGCAGTATTTCATCCCAATGGCAGTGAGACAACAGCAAACAATCACACAATTACTGGGTTCTATACCCTAAAGGAAAATCAACATGGAATGTTCTGGGAACTCAGAAATTTCTTTGCAGAACTTTGCCCGATCTTCTCATCATCTTGTACTGTGTGTAGACTGAGGGCTATCACTGTCTTCTATGTCCCAGTTGTCAGTCCAAGAGATTTGTCTCTGTGGCTTGATTACTTGTATCATTCCTTCTTTCCTGCCATTCTGGCTGCTGGCTCACAAGTCCACCCTCATATATAAAAAATAAGTATGCACGGCCCTAGTATGTTTAAAAATGTACGTGATAGCCAAACAATAAACTTGCCAACTTCTTTGAAGACAGAGCAAGATGAAAAACAATCTGAATAAGATGACATTTCAGAAAGTGTCAACAAGTAGGGTGAAATACTCCCTGAGAAAATTGCACTGCAGAGGTGTGCATGCCCAGAGCAGCCACTCCATAAATGTATGAAGTTGAGTGATGGCTACGGACCTGCTCAGCTGAATCACTAAACTGTGCTCGGGCTTCAATAGGATTTATTTCAAAGCAGGAGTAATCCAGACTGGATTTTCATTTTCAAGACCAAATTCACTACTCTGGTTATTCTCAAGCTGTAGGGACAGAAGAAAACACAATTCTCTGTGGCGGACTACATAATGATCCCCAGATACTCCAAAGTCCTAAACCCCAAACTTAAAACTATCTTATAGTACATGGTAAAATGACTTCATACATATGGTTACATTGGTAATCTTTCAACGGATCCTTGTAAGAAAGACGCAGATGTCATTGGACAAAGAGGGCCTGTGACAAGGGAAGTGGAATGACTTCCTCTGAGACATGAAGTTCATGTAACCACTGAAGATGGGAGAAGGAGCAAGAGATGTTATTATCTCCTAAATATTCTAGAAAGCAGGGCAGTATTTCTGACACCTTCATTTCAGCCAGTGAATCATCTCCCAACATCCACAACTATGATCTGTGTTTTTATGACCTAGAAGACTATGTGCTTTCTTGTTATAGCAGCAATAGGAAGCAAATATCTCCTCCTTTACCATATTCTGGCTATTGTTAAGCCCTGCGGACAAGATTCCCCACCCCAACCATGACTATTGGATTTGAAGAAAGCAGAGCCAAAACATACCCAATGTAAAGGGAGTGGAAAGGCTATGACTTCAATGCCTTGATTTTTCTAAGAAACATTAGAAACTAAGATGGCAAATATATAGTGAGCAAAGGGGAAAGAGGTTAAGAAGGGGGCAGAGGGGTGGAAAGGGCAGTGCATATATGTCTTACAGATGATGGAAAGTAGCTTCAATGTTATTCTCAATTCAGTGGCAAACTACAAAAGTTGGTTTTCAGCAATAAGTAGCATGCGTAGCCCAACTCTTTAAAATGTTCCCATGATTGTGAACACTAAATACTGTAGCAGAAAAGGAGACACATGGAGACTCTACGTCAGCTAAAGCAAAGTAAAGTGGTGGCTTAGGTGAAGAAAAGGAAGTAAGAGTAAATGCTGGAGATGGGTGGGACATAGTTATAAAAGAATGAGCAAATTCCTTATATGTTTAGTTTGGGCAGTGGAGAGACTGGTGAAGACACTCAAGCTGGAAAGGCATTGAAAGGACAGATGGGATATGGTATAAATATTATGGTTGTGTTCAAAATTAAGAAGCTCCTGGGAGATGGATGTGGAGATGTAAAGTGTACAGCTAAACATGTGGGTGTGCAAGCTCGGAACCAAGAGAAGCAGACAGGCAGGCGCTTTCTGTTCCTGGTGGTTTGGAGACAGTCATGCCAATAAAGCAAGAACTTGTGATGTTTAGGACTGGATCCATCCCACTGAGAATGCCTTTTATCTGTCCATATACGTTTCTACTAAAACTTAAACACCAGGGCTGAAAACAGGCTTCATACATCCCTGGAACTTTTTGTTATGTGAGAACACCCTGTTTGAATTTGCATAAATACAAATTATATTACATTTTAGAAAGAATGGAGAAAAAACAATCCAACATTTAATTACATTTTAAAAATAATCACAGATGGTTATTTTTACTGCAATCTCTTTCCACAGTTTAGTAGACTTTTCAGGGGGAGGGGATTTAATACTGTGCAGTCCAATAACTAAATAAAGATAAATAAATATGAACTGTATCTATTAGAAGTCTTTATTTTCCTTTATTTCCATGAGCAAGCCTAGATTAGGAAGCTGTGTATAAAATTCTGGACTCTCATTTTTAAATGACTGTCTGACCCAGAAAGCAAATTGATTTGTCCATGTACCACATCTGCTGATTTTGCGATGTTAGTGGAGGTGGGGGATTATCAGCCAGCCTTCCTTTTAGAAACAGCAGAAGTCAGCAGTTTCTTGGTTCTGAAGTCTGTCAGCCAAGACCTTCCTTGTCCTTCCAAATACAGAACGTTGAGAAGGCACAGAGCCTTCTCTCTGCTCAGGCTGTTACTGCTCACATGTGGAACAATAGGGGAATACAAAAAGCCTTCAAAACAATTCTTAGAATGGAGGGTTTTTTTCCCACTAGGGGTAAAATTTTAAAGTAAAGAAGAAAGCAATAATTCTGTCAGATTTGCCCAGTAGGTCTCAATCTAATTCTTAATTTATGTCAATTTTAAAAATAAATAAAATGTTCTCTAAGTGGAGTCAAGAGACTCCATTACTCACTCTCCTCCCACAAAGTCGTTTCACCTGAAGCAGGTGGGGAGATTCCTGCCCACTCAACTGAATCATCCATGGTCGATTCTCCCTCTTGTGAAACTGAAAGCCCAGACCCAGAGAAGTTACCTTACTTAGCTGATACTCAACACACTGCACATCATTAGTAGGTACATTAAAAAGCTGAGTTTAAACACCTGTTTACAAATGACAGCAAGGCTTTAATGACACAGTCACACATGGCATGTATTGTGAGAAACATTGAGCTGACACTCCAGGAACATCCCAGCTTGTGATTCCAGATGGATGAAAGATAATGAAAAAGCACTGAAATAATTATTTGATCCATGTTGTCATACTTCTATAATGGTAATGGCAAGATGCCAGCAAAGATGCAATGGAGAAACTAGCCTAGTGTATAAGTTACTAATGATAGCCTGTAAAATGAGTATTTAAGCAGTCATTCTCAAGCTGTGACTACTATTACTAGACACCAGAGTCTGAGGGAGCTAGCATGACACATGAGAAGTATTGTTAGACATTGTATGGGAGATTACTAGGATTAGCCTCCAGAGCTGGTGTCTGTGAATCCCCACATGATACCAAGACTTGTTCATCAGCTATACACTGAACACACTGTTAAGCATATGTCTTCAAAATCTTGGCTGATTATTAAATCATGCAACAGCATACCCTATACTAAAATCTACCAAAAACTCTTATTGGGCTGCTGAAACCCCAAAATCTGTCTTTTATTTAATAACTACAGAAATCATTTCGATGACTTTAGTTATAATGGGTTTTAAGGATCCTCCCAGGTAAATCCCCAAGGTATATTCTTCCCTGTATACATAAGTTACAAAGTAGTGGCTCATTTCTCCAAGAGATGTCTTCATAGTCATGAGAAACAAAAGCCCATTTAGTTTCTAGGTTTATTTGTTGTAATCATTTTCATCTGTGGTGGTTTTATTCTTTTCACACTTGCTAGGTCACAACCCCTGACCTATGACCTGATGAGACTGTTGTTAACATTTTTACATTTATTACACATGTTTACCTCATGTTTCATTTTCAGTAAATAGTTTCCAGATTTAATTCTGAAATTGGCCATTTGTAACTAACTCTCTCCTTACTGGCTTATTCCTGTGAGTGGTCGTGTGTGTGTGTGTGTGTGTGTGTGTGTGTGTGTGTGTGTGTGTGAAAGAGAGAGAGAGAGAGATGGATGGACAGACGGACAGACAGACAGACAGAGACAGAGACAAACAGACAGACAGCAAACAGACAGAAAGATGTGAGTTGTACAAACAGGCTAAATTAAATGTTTGTCTTGTAGTTCCTCCCTTCCATGAGCGAATTCTAACTTACAAATAAGTGTTAGAATCATTTTACAATTAAAAACCCAATGCCAAGAGCAGCATGAGGCTCTTCCATCTGTATTTTTGGGAACTTTCTGGCCCTCCCTTTTGTGAAAGGATCCTGATTCCCATACAAGCCTACTCTCTGCACACCAATCCCTTGGATCTCTGGGTCACTAGGAGACCATAGGTTAGTGTTGGGCTACTGCATGCTTCAGTGCTAGGCTAGATAGGAACAGTGATCCTTTCTAGATAACTCTTCACACCTCCCTTGGACTATGTATCTGTGAGTGGTGCTGTAAAGTTTTTCAGTGCTTGCCAACTGCTGCAAATGGAAGTTATCCTCACTGGCTTTGATCTGGAAGCCTGAGGCACACCTTTTTGATCTCTAGCTCAAAGGGTACACTCCTCCTCTTCCTCACTAAGGTGGTGCTCAGCATCTTAGGAGAAGATCTAGACTCATTCTCAGCATGCTCCTGCTTCACCTTTTCTCCTGCAAGCTCTCTCTCCTGCTCCTCTGCCCTCTCTTCTTTCTAAAAACAGCCATGTCCCTGTGCCTCAGTGTCCCTCCTCCAGTAGTACCAGTCACATTCCAGATAAGCACCGCTTTCTCCCCCACCAAAGATCTCCATTTAATAAAGCATTTTTTTGAGACTTTATGTTTTGGTCAGTTATAACTATCCCTTAAATGGAAGTGAGGGAGGGTCAACCAAAAATAAAATAAAAGAAGATGAACACAATCCCCTAAGTATCCTTTTTGAGGAAATTCCATCCTTATTTTAACAGTGACTATATGAGTTTATATACCCATCATCAGTATATGTGTGTGCACATGTGTTGCATTCTCTTGGTGCCTAAAGATTTTGAACAGTCTTTGAGAACTGGTTAGCTATATTTCTTCTTTAATGGATGTATTCAGTTCATTAGTCCACTTATTGATAGAATGGTTTGGATTTAGATGTTTAAACTTGAAATTTTATGATAGATCTTAGATATCAAATCCCTTTTGAATATATAGTTGAAAAAGATTCTCTCTTAATCTGAGGGTATCTCTTCATTCTGATGATATTTTTCTTATAGTGTAGAATCTTTTAAATTCCCTGTGGCACTATTTGTGAATTCTTTCCTGTGTTTCTGGTGTGCAAATCAGAAAGCCTTTATCCATGCCTCTAACTTCAACTGGTTTCCCTGTTTTCTCCTATTAGTTCTGAGCCTTCCAGTAAGATCTTCAATCCATCTTTAACTATTTTTTGTGTAGAATAAGAATTGCTTGTATGGTTCCCTTTTTCTAAAGAAGCTATTTTCCAGGGTGTGACTTTTATACTGTTGTCAAAGATAAAATGACTTTACAATATAAAAACCACACATTGGAAAACAGCACTTCTCTATGTTTTCTATGTTCCTGGCTTTGTGCGCACCACACTGTTTTGTTAATATAGCCCTGAAGTGTAGTTTCAGGTCAGCTATACATAAGGTTTCAGCACTGCCTTCTCTTACAAGGATAGCTTTAGCTATTTCATGTCTATATTTGATAATGTTTTATACAAATTTCACAATGTACAAATATAAATGATAATGATTTATACATGTGAATTTTAGTGGTTAGTTACCCTAGTTCTATGAAGAATGCCATTGTAATTTTGATGCAAATTGTGTGAAATCCTTAGATTGTTTTAGTAACAAGCTCATTTTAACAATACTAATTCTGTCAATCCATTAGCACTGGAGACCTTTCTAGTGTCTTCTTATTTCTTTCTCCACTGTTTAAAAGTAATAATTGAATATCATTCATCTCCTTGATTTGTATACTGTTAGGTGATTCTGTTTGGTTGATTTTGGCTTAGATTAATTTTGTTTTAAGCTAATATGAATGTTTTTCTGATTTCTTTTTCAACAAATTGTTGGTATAAAGAAAATTTATTGGTATTTGTATTGATCTTGTATCTTCCTACTTTGCCAAAAGTGATTATCAAATCCACGACTTTTCTAGTGGAGTCTTTAAGGTCTTTTAAAGATAAAATAAGTCATTAGCTAATCAATTTGAATTATTTCTTTCATCTATGCATAATTTTAATTTTCTTGCCTTATTGCCTACCTAAGATGTCAAGCACTCTATTGGAGAAGAGGAAGAAGAAGAAGAAGAAGAGGAAGAAGAAGAAGAAGAAGAAGAAGAAGAAGAAGAAGAAGAAGAAGAAGAAGAAGAAGAAGAAGAAGAAGAAGAAGAAGAAGAAGAAGAAGGAAGGAAGAAAGAAAGAAAGAAAGAAAGAAAGAAAGAAAGAAAGAAAGAAAGAAAGAAAGAAAGAAAGAAAGAAAGAAAGAAAGAAAGAAAGAAGATAGAAGAGGAGGAGGAGGACGAGGAGGAGGACGAGGAGGACAAGGACGAGGACGAGGACTAGGACGAGGACGAGGAGGAGGACGAGGAGGACGGAGGAGGACGAGGAGGACGGAGGAGGACGAGGAGGACCAGGACAAGGACAAGGAGGAGGAGGAGGAGGAAGAGGAGGAGGAGGAAGAAGAAGAAGAAGAAGAAGAAGAAGAAGAAGAAGAAGAAGAAGAAGAAGAAGAAGAAGAAGAAGAAGAAGAAGAAGAAGAAGAACAGGAACAGGAACAAGAACAAGAAGAACAAGAAGAAGAGGAAGAGGAAGAAGAAGAGGAAGAAGAAGAAGAAGAAAAAATGAGTAGACATCAGAACTCTGCCTCCCGCCAGTCAGTTACCAGTCAGTTACCAGGGCTCCATATTGGTTCTCGGTCGCCAGAGAAATCAGACTGAGGTACGCAAATATAACCCGAGACCAACATCGCGGGGGTCTAAGCCCGACGGGCGTTGGCCTGCACCCAGGCCCTGGGCTGATCGGAGGTCCACCAGGGTGCAAACCTGGCCAGGAGGTTTTTTTCCTCCCGGGCCGGCGAGCGCACCACCACCATTTTGCCTAAGGGAAGCCAGGGAGACCTAGCAGGCAAAACCAAACCGGCTAACAGGCATAGCTCGAGGCGGACATAGCAGGGGTCTCAGACGGTCAGGCCCCGGACTGCCCCCAGGTCCTGGGCTGCTCGGCGGGCCATCTGTGTGCCAACCCGGCCAGGAGGTTGTTTATCCGGGCCAGTTTGCGCACCACCGCCATTTTGACAACGGGAAGCCAGAGAGACCTAGCAGGTAAAACCAAACCAGCTAACAGGCATAGCCCAAGGAGGACATAGCAGGGGTCTCACACGGTCAGGCCCTGGACTGCCCCCAGGCCCTGGGCTGCTCGTTGGGCCATCTGTGTGCTGACCCAGCCAGGAGGTTGTTAGCCCAGCAGACTCTCCCAGCACTCTCAGGGAACTCGCTCATGCCACCATCCTACCCACCTGACACACCCAATTAACACCCACAGCTGAGGGGAGCTTTGCACCAACATTGGCCTGCCAGGCTTTTGCCTAGACTCAGGGCCTGAGCAGCTAGGCTAGCCTTGTGTGCACCAACCCGGTTGGGAGTTCTGCTGCCCAGATCAGCCTGGGGGGCAGCACCACATATCCAAGTCCTGCAAGTAGCTAGCTGGGGTTCCGGGCGGCCAGCTGGGAGAAGTCAGTGTGCTCCAGTGAATCCAGCAGGCCCCAGCGGGAGCCTTCGGGTGCCTGCTTTGGGATCTGAACAGCCTGGGCAGCAGCACCCTGTCTACAAGCAGCGCAGGAGGTAAGCTGTGCACCAGAGGCCAACTGGGAAGGGGCAGCTTGCACTGGTGAGTCCAGCACTGACAAGAAAAACTAACACCAGTGAGAACTAGATGGCAAAAGGCAAACGCAGGAACGTCACTAACAGAAATCAAGGCAATATGGCAACATCTGAACCCAATTCTCCTCTACCAACATGTCCTGGATACCCCAGCACACCAGTAAAACAAGATTTGGATTTAAAATCACTGGTCATGATGCTGGTACAGGAACACATGAAGGACACACTTAAAGAAATTCAGGAGAAAATGGATCAAAAGTTAGAAGCCCTTGCAAGGGAAACACAAAAATCATTGAAAGAAATCCAGGAGAATACAAAAGCCAACAAGGAGGAAATGCAAAAAACACTTAAAGAAATACAGGAGAACTTTGATCAACAGGCTGAGGCCATGAAAGACGAAACACAAAAATCTCTTAAAGAAATACAGGAGAACTTTGGTCAACAGGCTGAGCTCATGAAAGAGGAAACACAAAAATCTCTTAAAGAATTACAGGAAAACACAAACAGGCAAGTGAAGGAGCTAAGCAAATCCATCCAGGATCTAAAATCAGAAGTAGAAACAACTAAGAAAACTCAAAGGGAGACAACTTTGGAGATAGAAAGCCTTGGGAAGAAATCAGGGGACAGAGATACAAATATCAACAACAGAATACAAGAGATAGAAGAAAGAATCTCAGATGCTGAAGATTCCATAGAAACCATGGACTCAACAGTTAAAGAAAATGCAAAATGCAAAAAGCTTGTAACCCAAAATATCCAGGAAATCCAGGACACAATGAGAAGACCAAACCTAAGGATTATAGGCATAGATGAGAGTGAAGATTTACAACTTAAAGGGCCAGCAAATATCTTCAATAAAATTATGGAAGAAAACTTCCCTAACCTAAAGAGAGAGATGCCCATGAATATACAAGAAGCCTACAGAACTCCAAACAGACTGGACCAGAACAGAAATACTTCCCGTCACATAATAATCAAAACACCAAATGTTCTAAACAAAGAAAGAATACTAAAAGCAGTAAGAGAAAAAGGCCAAGTAACATATAAAGGAAGACCTATCAGAATCACAGCAGACTTTTCACCTGAGACTATGAAGGCTAGAAGGTCCTGGGCAGATCTCATGCAGACTCTAAGAGAACACAAATGCCAACCAAAACTACTATATCCAGCAAAACTCTCAATCACCATAGATGGAGAAACTAAGATATTTCATGACAAAACCAAGTTTACCCAATATCTATCCACAAACCCGGCTATAAAAAGGATAAGAGGAGGACAACACCAATACAAGGAGGGAAACTTCACCCTGGAAAAAGCAAGATAGTAACCTTTCATTAAACCCAAAAGAAGTTAAGCATTCAAATTTAAAAAATAACGTCAAAAATGATAGGAAGTAACAATCACTATTCCTTAATATCTCTTAACATCAATGGACTTAATGCCCCAATAAAAAGACACAGACTAACTGAATGGATACGTAAACAGGACCCTACATTTTGCTGCTTACAGGAAACACACCTCAGGGTCAAAGACAAACACTACCTTAGAGTAAAAGGCTGGAAGACAATTTTACAAGCAAATGGTCTCAGGAAACAAGCTGGAGTAGCCATTTTAATATCAGATAAAATTGACTTTCAACCCAAAGTCATCAAAAGAGACCCTGAGGGACACTTCTTGCTGGTCAAAGGAAAAATACAACAAGAAGAACTCTCAATCCTGAACATCTATGCCCCAAATGCAAGGGCACCCTCTTTTGTAAAAGAAACTTTATTAAAACTAAAAGCGGGGCGGCGGCGGCGGCAGCGGCAGTGGCAGCAGTGGCTGCTCCAGCTGAAGGGCCATCAGCAGTGGAACCAAGGCGTCACAGGGACCAATTAGGCCCTGCGCCCACGACCACTGACCTTCGCTGACCAGCCGGGCAGCAAGCAGCTGCAGTTGTGCGGCGCCTTTCCTGCACGGAGGCCACTTCAGAACTCGGCCTCCCACCAGTCAGGAGAGGTGCATCCATCTTGGTTCCGTACTCCACGGATCGGACTGAGATCCAGATCAGTCTGGGCGGCAGCATTACATCTCCAAGTCCTGCAAGTGGCTAGCTGGGCTTCCGAGCGGCCAGCTGGGAGAAGTCAGTGTGCTCCAGTGAATCCAGCGGGCCCCAGCGGGAGCCTTCGGGTGCCTGCTTTGGGATCGGAACAGCCTGGGCAGCAGCACACTGTCTACAAGCAGTGCAGGAGGTAAGCTGTGCACCAGAGGCCAACTGGGAAGGGGCAGCTTGCACTGGTGAGTCCAGCACTGAGAAGATAAACTAACACCAGTGAGAACTAGATGGCAAAAGGCAAACTCAGGAACGTCACTAACAGAAATCAAGGCAATATGGCAACATCTGAACCCAATTCTCCTCTACCAACATGTCCTGGATACCCCCAGCACACCAGTAAAACAAGATTTGGATTTAAAATCACTGGTCATGATGCTGGTACAGGAACACATGAGGGTCATACATAAAGAAATTCAGGAGAAAATGGATCAAAAGTTAGAAGCCCTTGCAAGGGAAACACAAAAATCATTGAAAGAAATCCAGGAGAATACAAAAGCCAACAAGGAGGAAATGCAAAAAACACTTAAAGAAATACAGGAGAACTTTGCTCAACAGGCTGAGGTCATGAAAGATGAAACACAAAAATCTCTTAAAGAAATACAGGAGAACTTTGGTCAACAGGCTGAGCTCATGAAAGAGGAAACACAAAAATCTCTTAAAGAATTACAGGAAAACACAAACATGCAAGTGAAGGAGCTAAGCAAAACCATCCAGGATCTAAAATCAGAAGTAGAAACAACTAAGAAAACTCAAAGGGAGACAACTTTGGAGATAGAAAGCCTTGGGAAGAAATCAGGGGACAGAGATGCAAATATCAACAACAGAATACAAGAGATAGAGGAAAGAATCTCAGATGCTGAAGATTCCATAGAAACCATGGACTCAACAGTTAAAGAAAATGCAAAATGCAATAAGCTTGTAACCCAAAATATCCAGGAAATCCAGGACACAATGAGAAGACCAAACCTAAGGATTATAGGCATAGATGAGAGTGAAGATTTACAACTTAAAGGGCCAGCAAATATCTTCAATAAAATTATGGAAGAAAACTTCCCTAACCTAAAGAGAGAGATGCCCATGAATATACAAGAAGCCTACAGAACTCCAAACAGACTGGACCAGAACAGAAATACTTCCCTCCACATAATAATCAAAACACCAAATGTTCTAAACAAAGAAAGAATACTAAAGGCAGTAAGAGAAAAAGGCCAAGTAACATATAAAGGAAGACCTATCAGAATCACAGCAGACTTTTCACCTGAGACTATGAAGGCTAGAAGGTCCTGGGCAGATCTCATGCAGACTCTAAGAGAACACAAATGCCAACCAAAACTACTATATCCAGCAAAACTCTCAATCACCATAGATGGAGAAACTAAGATATTTCATGACAAAACCAAGTTTACCCAATATCTATCCACAAACCCGGCTATAAAAAGGATAAGAGGAGGACAACACCAATACAAGGAGGGAAACTTCACCCTGGAAAAAGCAAGATAGTAACCTTTCATTAAACCCAAAAGAAGTTAAGCATTCAAATTTAAAAAATAACGTCAAAAATGATAGGAAGTAACAATCACTATTCCTTAATATCTCTTAACATCAATGGACTTAATGCCCCAATAAAAAGACACAGACTAACTGAATGGATACGTACACAGGACCCTACATTTTGCTGCTTACAGGAAACACACCTCAGGGTCAAAGACAAACACTACCTTAGAGTAAAAGGCTGGAAGACAATTTTACAAGCAAATGGTCTCAGGAAACAAGCTGGAGTAGCCATTTTAATATCAGATAAAATTGACTTTCAACCCAAAGTCATCAAAAGAGACCCTGAGGGACACTTCTTGCTGGTCAAAGGAAAAATACAAAAAGAAGAACTGTCAATCCTGAACATCTATGCACCAAATGCAAGGGCACCCTCTTTCGTAAAAGAAACTTTATTAAAAATAAAGCACACATCAACCATATAATTGGTCACAAGACAGACCTCAACAAATATAAGAAGATCGAACTAATCCCATGCCTCCTATCTGATCACTATGGAGTAAAAGTGGTCTTCAATAGCAACAGAAACAACAGAAAGCCCACATACACGTGGAAACTGAACAATACTCTACTCAATGATACCTTGGTCAAGGAAGAAATAAAGAAAGAAATTAAAGACTTTTTAGAGCACAATGAAAATGAAAACACAACATACCCAAACCTATGGGACACAATGAAAGCAGTGCTAAGAGGAAAACTCATAGCCCTGAGTGCCTCCAAAAAGAAAATGGAGAGAGCATACATTACCAGCTTAATGACACACCTGAAAGCCCGAAATCAATCAAGTAGAAACAAGAGCCTATACTCAACACAACTGGAGAATCTGGAGGAAATGGACAATTTCCTTGACAGATACCAAATACCAAAATTAAATCAGGACCAACTAGACCATCTAAACAGTCCCATAATGCCTAAAGAAATAGAAGGAGTCATAGAAAGTCTTCCAACCAAAAAAAAGCACAGGACCAGATGGCTTCAGTGCAGAATTCTACCAGACTATTCCACAAAATAGAAACAGAAGGAACACTACCCAATTCCTTCTACGAAGCCACAATTACGCTGATACCAAAGCCACACAAAGATCCAACAAAGAAAGAGAACTTCAGACCAATTTCCCTTATGAACATCGATGCAAAAATACTCAATAAAATTCTTGCCAACCGAATCCAAGAACACATCAAAACGATCATCCACCATGATCAAGTAGGCTTTATCCCGGGAATGCAGGGTTGGTTCAATATACGGACATCCATCAATACAATCCACTACATAAACAAACTCAAAGAACAAAACCACATGGTCATTTCATTGGATGCTGAAAAAGCATTTGACAAAATTCAGCATCCCTTCATGCTTAAAGTCTTGGATAGAACAGGAATTCAAGGCCCATACCTAAACATAGTAAAAGCAATATACAGCAAACCGGTAGCCAGCATCAAACTAAATGGAGAGAAACTTGAAGCAATCCCACTGAAATCAGGGACCAGACAAGGCTGCCCCATTTCTCCTTATCTTTTCAATATTGTACTTGAGGTACTAGCTCGGGCAATTCGACAACATAAGGAGGTCAAAGGGATACAAATTGGAAAGGAAGAAGTCAAACTATCATTATTTGCAGACGACATGATCGTCTACCTAAGTGACCCAAAGAACTCCACTAGAGAGCTCCTACAGCTGATAAACAACTTCAGCAAAGTGGCAGGTTATAAAATCAACTCAAGCAAATCAGTGGCCTTCCTATACTCAAAGGATAAGCAGGCTGAGAAAGAAATTAGGGAAATGACCCCCTTCACAATAGCCACAAACAGTATAAAGTATCTTGGGGTGACTCTTGCCAAACATGTGAAAGATCTTTATGACAAGAACTTCAAGACTCTGAAGAAGGAAATGGAAGAAGACCTCAAAACAATGGGAAAACCTCCCATGCTCATGGATCGGTAGAATCAATATAGTTAAAATGGCCATTTTGCCTAAAGCACTATACAGATTCAATGCAATACCCATCAAAATCCCAACTCAATTCTTCACAGAGTTAGAAAGAGCAATTATCAAATTCATCTGGAATAACAAAAAACCCAGGATAGCTAAAACTATTCTCAGCAACAAAAGAAAATCTGGGGGAATCAGTATCCCTGACCTCAAGCAATACTACAGAGCAATAGTGTTAAAAACTGCATGGTATTGGTACAGTGACAGACAGGAGGATCAATGGAACAGGATTGAAGATCCAGAAATGAACCCACACACCTATGGCCACTTGATCCTCGACAAAGAGGCTGAAAACATCCAATGGAAAAAAGATAGCCTTTTCAACAAATGGTGCTGGTTCAACTGGAGGTCAGCATGCAGAAGAATGCGAATTGATCCATCCTTGTCTCCTTGTACTAAGCTCAAATCCAAATGGATCAAGGACCTCCACATAAAGCCAGACACTCTGAAGCTAATAGAAAAGAAATTGAGGAAGACCCTTGAGGACATCGGTACAGGGAGAAAGTTTCTGAACAGAACACCAATAGCGTATGCTCTAAGAGCAAGAATTGACAAATGGGACCTCATAAAATTACAAAGTTTCTGTAAGGCAAAGGACACCATCAAGAGGACAAATCGGCAACCAACAAATTGGGAAAAGAGCTTCACCAATCCTACATCAGATAGAGGGCTAATATCCAATATATATAAAGAACTCAAGAAGTTAGACTCCAGAAAACCAAACAACCCTATTAAAAAATGGGGTACAGAGTTAAACAAAGAATTCTCACCTGAAGAATTTCGGATGGCGGAGAAACATTTTAAAAAATGCTCACCTTCATTAGTCATTAGGGAATTGCAAATCAAAACAACCCTAAGATTTCATCTTACACCAGTCAGAATGGCTAAGATTAAAAATTCAGGAGACAGCAGGTGTTGGAGAGGGTGTGGAGAAAGAAGAACACTCCTCCACTGCTCGTGGGGTTGCAAATTGGTACAACCACTCTGGAAATCAGTCTGGCGGTTCCTCCGAAAACTGGGCACCTCACTTCCAGAAGATCCTGCTATACCACTCCTGGGCATATACCCAGAAGACTCCCCACCATGTAATAAGGATACATGTTCTACTATGTTCATAGCAGCCCTATTTATAATTGCCAGATGTTGGAAAGAACCCAGGTATCCCTCAACAGAAGAGTGGATGCAAAAAATGTGGTATATCTACACAATGGAGTACTATTCAGCCATTAGAAACAACGAATTCATGAAATTCTTATGCAAATGGATGGAGCTAGAGAATATCATACTCAGTGAGGTAACCCAGACTCAAAAGGTGAATCATGGTATGCACTCACTAATAAGTGGATATTAACCTAGAAAACTGGAATACCCAAAACATAATCCACACATCAAATGAGGTACAAGAAGAACGGAGGAGTGGCCCCTGGTTCTGGAAAGACTCAGTGAAACAGTATTCAGCAAAACCAGAACGGGGAAGTGGGAAGGGGTGGGTGGGAGGACAGGGGAAGAGAAGGGGGCTTACGGGACTTTCGGGGAGTGGGGGGGCTAGAAAAGGGGAAATCATTTGAAATGTAAATAAATTATATCGAATAAAAAAAATTAAAAAAAAACCTTCATAAACATAAAAGAAAAAAAAATGAGTAGACACTGTCTTCTCATCCAGATATCAGTGAATATGTTCTCACTAGTCTCCTTTCTGTATAATGTTAGCTATAGATTTGCTATACATGTTCTTAGTTTTCTTAAAGTGTGTTGCTTTTTAATCCCTAAAAGGGGTTTATCATAAAAGGATGGTGATCTTGTCTGTAGCCTTGTTTGAATTACTTGAGCAGAACGTGTGCTTTTTGTCTTGGTTACTGCATTTTATAATTAGATGCACTGTATATTGGCTTGGTTGTTGTGTGTGATTCTTCTTAGTTGTTGATAAATTTGATTCATGAGAATTCTCTTCTTTCCTATATTCTTTGTTTACATTCCAAATGATTTCCCCTTTCCCGGATCCCCCCTCCCCATATGTCCCATAAACCATCTTCTCTCCATCCATTCTCCAATCGCCTCCCTCCTTTTTCTCTGTCCTTATATTCCCCTCCAATGCTAGATCAATCCTTTCCAGAATCAGGACCCTCTCCATACTTCTTCATGGGAGTCCTTTGTTATGCGATTTGTGCCTTGGGTATTCAAGGCTTCTGGTCTAATTAATACCCACTTATCTGAGATTGAATTCCATGTGTATTCTTTTGTGACTGGGTTACCTCACTTAGGATGATATTTTCCAGATCAAACCATTTGCCTAAAAATTTTGTGAATTCATTGTTTCTAATTGCTGAGTAGTATTCCATTGTGTAAATATACCACATTTTCTGCCTCCATTCCTCCTTTGAGGGGCATTTGGGTTCTTTCCAGCTTCTGGATATTATAAATAAGGCTTCCATGAACATAATGGAGCATGTGTCTTTATTGCATGCTGGGGAATCCTTTGGGTATATGCCCAGGAGAGGTATAGCAGGGTCCTCCATAAGTGTCATGTCCAGTTTTCTGAGGAACCACCAGACTGATTTCCAAAGTGGTTGTACCATCTTACAGCCCCACCAGCAGTGGAGGAGTGTTCCTCTTTCTCCACATCCTCACCAACACCTGCTGTCTCCTGAGTTTTTGACCTTAGCCATTCTGACTGGTGTAAGGTGAAATCTCAGGGTTGTTTTGATTTGCATTTCTGTAATGCCTAATGATGTTGAGCACTTCTTTTTTTTTTTTTTAATTTTTTTTATTCGATATAATTTATTTACATTTCAAATGATTTCCCCTTTTCTAGCCTCCCCACTCCCCGAAAGTCCCCTAAGACCCCTTCTCTTCCCCTGTCCTCCCTCCCACCCCTTCCCACTTCCCCGTTCTGGTTTTGCCGAATACTGTTTCACTGAGTCTTTCCAGAACCAGGGGCCACTCCTCCTTTATTCTTGTATCTCATTTGATGTGTTGATTATGTTTTGAGTATTCCAGTTTTCTAGGTTAATAACCACTGATTAGTGAGTGCATACCATGATTCACCTTTTGAGCCTGGGTTACCTCACTTAGTATGATGTTCTCTAGCTCCATCCATTTGCCTAAGAATTTCATGAATTCATTATTTCTAATGGCTGAATAGTACTCCATTGTGTAGATATACCACATTTTCTGCATCCACTCTTCTGTTGAGGGATACCTGGGTTCACTTCTTAAGGTGCCTCTCGACCATCCGAATTTCTTCAGGTGAAAATTCTTTGTTTAGATCTGTACCCCATTTTTTAATAGGGTTATTTGGTTCCCTGGGGTCTAACTTCTTGAGTTCTTCATATATATTAGATATTGGCCTTCTATCAGATGTAGGGTTGGTGAATATTCTTTCCCAATTTGATGGTTGCCATTTTGTCCCTTTTTTTTTTGCTTATTTTTTTTATTCGATATAATTTATTTACATTTCAAATGATTTCCCCTTTTCTAGCCCTCCACTCCCAGAAAGTCCCGTAAGACCCCTTCTCTTCCCCTGTCCTCCCACCCACCCCTTCCCACTTCCCCGTTCTGGTTTTGCCGAATATTGCTTCACTGAGTCTTTCCAGAAACAGGGGCCACTCCTCCTTTCTTCTTGTACCTCATTTGATGTGTGGATTATGCTTTGGGTATTCCAGTTTTCTAGGTTAATATCCACTTATTAGTGAGTGCATACCATGATTCACCTTTTGAGTCAGGGTTACCTCACTTAGTATGATGTTCTCTAGCTCCATCCATTTGCCTAAGAATTTCATGAATTCATTGTTTCTAATGGCTGAATAGTACTCCATTGTGTAGATATACCACATTTTTTGCATCCACTCTTCTGTTGAGGGATACCTGGGTTCTTTCCAGCATCTGGAAATTATAAATAGGGCTGCTATGAACATAGTAGAGCATGTATCCTTATTACATGGTGGGGAATCCTCTGGGTATATGCCCAGGAGTGGTATAGCAGGATCTTCTGGAAGTGAGGTACCCAGTTTTCAGAGGAACCACCAGACTGATTTCCAGAGTGGTTGTACCAATTTGCAACCCCACCAGCAGTGGAGGAGTGTTCCTCTTTCTCCGCACCCTCTCCAACACCTGCTGTCTCCTGAATTTTTAATCTTAGCCATTCTGACTGGTGTAAGATGAAATCTCAGGGTTGTTTTGATTTGCATTTCCCTAATGACTAATGAAGGTGAGCATTTTTTAAGATGCTTCTCCGCCATTCGAAGTTCTTCAGGTGAGAATTCTTTGTTTAACTCTGTACCCCAATTTTTAATAGGGTTGTTTGGTTTTCTGGAGTCTAACTTCTTGAGTTCTTTATATATATTGGATATTAGCCCTCTATCTGATGTAGGATTGGTGAAGATCTTTTCCCAATGTGTTGGTTGCCGATTTGTCCTCTTGATGGTGTCCTTTCCCTTATAGAAACTTTGTAATTTTATGAGGTCCCATTTGTCAATTCTTGCTCTTAGAGCATACGCTATTGGTGTTCTGTTCAGAAACTTTCTCCCTGTACCGATGTCCTCAAGGGTCTTCCCCAGTTTCTTTTCTATTAGCTTCAGAGTGTCTGGCTTTATGTGGAGGTCCTTGATCCATTTGGAGTTGAGCTTAGTACAAAGAGACAAGGATGGATCAATTCCCATTCTTCTGCATGCTGACCTCCAGTTGAACCAGCACCATTTGTTAAAAAGGCTATCTTTTTTCCATTGGATGTTTTCAGCCTCTTTGTCGAGGATCAAGTGGCCATAGGTGTGTGGGTTCATTTCTGGATCTTCAATCCTGTTCCATTGATCCTCCTGCCTGTCACTGTACCAATACCATGCAGTTTTTAACACTATTGCTCTGTAGTATTGCTTGAGGTCAGGGATACTGATTCCCCAAGATTTTCTTTTGTTGCTGAGAATAGTTTTAGCTATCCTGGGTTTTTTGTTATTCCAGATGAATTTGATAATTGCTCTTTCTAACTCTGTGAAGAGTTGAGTTGGGATTTTGATGGGTATTGCATTGAATCTGTATAGTGCTTTAGGCAAAATGGCCATTTTAACTATATTGATTCTACCGATCCATGAGCATGGGAGGTTTTCTCATTTTTTGAGGTCTTCTTCCATTTCCTTCTTCAGAGTCTTGAAGTTCTTGTCATACAGATCTTTCACATGTTTGGAAAGAGTCACCCCAAGATACTTTATATTGTTTGTGGCTATTGTGAAGGGGGTCATTTCCCTAATTTCTTTCTCAGCCTGCTTATCCTTTGAGTATAGGAAGGCCACTGATTTGCTTGAGTTGATTTTATAACCTGCCACTTTGCTGAAGTTGTTTATCAGCTGTAGGAGCTCTCTAGTGGAGTTTTTTGGGTCACTTAGGTAGACGATCATGTCGTCTGCAAATAATGATAGTTTGACTTCCTCCTTTCCAATTTGTATCCCTTTGACCTCCTTATGTTGTCGAATTGCCCGAGCTAGTACCTCAAGTACAATACTGAAAAGATAAGGAGAAAGGGTTCAGCCTTGTCTGGTCCCTGATTTCAGTGGGATTGCTTCAAGTTTCTCTCCATTTAGTTTGATGCTGGCTACCGGTTTGCTGTATATTGCTTTTACTATGTTTAGGTATGGGCCTTGAATTCCTGTTCTCTCCAAAACTTTAAGCATGAAGGGATGCTGAATTTTGTCAAATGCTTTTTCAGCATCCAATGAAATGACCATGTGGTTTTGTTCTTTGAGTTTGTTTATGTAGTGGATTGTATTGATGGATTTCCTTATATTGAACCAACCCTGCATTCCCGGGATAAAGCCTACTTGATCATGGTGGATGATCGTTTTGATGTGTTCTTGGATTCGGTTCACAAGAATTTTATTGAGTATTTTTGCATCGATGTTCATATGGGAAATTGGTCTGAAGTTCTCTTTCTTTATTGGATCTTAGTGTGGCTTTGGTATCAGCATAATTGTGGCTTCGTAGAAGGAATTGGGTAGTGTTCCTTCTGTTTCTATTTTGTGGAATAGTCTGAAGAGTATTGGTGTTAACTCTTCTTTGAAGGTCTGGTAGAATTCTGCACTGAAGCCATCTGGTCCTGTGCTTTTTTTGGTTGGAAGACTTTCTATGACTCCTTCTATTTCATTAGGCTTTATGGGACTGTTTAGATGGTCTAGTTGGTCCTGATTTAATTTTGGTATCTGGTATCTGTCAAGGAAATTGTCCATTTCCTCCAGATTCTCCAGTTGTGTTGAGTACAGGCTCTTGTAGTAGTATCTGATGATTTTTTGGATTTCCTCAGTTTCCGTTGTTATATCTCCCTTTTCATTTCTAAGTTTGTTAATTTGGATACTTTCTCTGTGCCCTTTGGTCAGTCTGGCTAAGGGTTTATCTATCTTGTTGATTTTCTCAAAGAACCAGCTCCTGGTTGTGTTGATTTTTTGTATGGTTCTCTTTGTTTCTACTTGATTGATTTCGGCCCTGAGTTTGATGATTTCCTGCCTTCTACTCCTCCTGGGGGAAATAGCTTCTTTTTGTTCTAGGGCTTTCAGGTGTGTCATTAAGCTGGTAATGTATGCTCTCTCCATTTTCTTTTTGGAGGCACTCAGGGCTATGAGTTTTCCTCTTAGCACTGCTTTCATTGTGTCCCATAGATTTGGGTATGTTGTGTTTTCATTTTCATTGTGTTCTAAAAAGTCTTTAATTTCTTTCTTTATTTCTTCCTTGACCAAGGTATCATTGAGTAGAGTATTGTTCAATTTCCACATGTATGTGGGTTTTCTATTGTTTCTGTTGCTATTGAAGACCACTTTTACTCCGTAGTGATCAGATAGGAGGCATGGGATTAGTTCGATCTTCTTATATTTGTTGAGGTCTGTCTTGTGACCAATTATATGGTCGATTTTGGAGAAGGTACCATGATGTGATGAAAAAAAGGTATATTCTTTTGTTTTAGGATAGAATGTTCTATATATATCTGTTAAATCTAATTGGTCCAAAGCTTCAATTAGTTTCATTGTGTCCCTGTTTAGTTTCTGTTTTCCTGATCGGTCCATTGAGGAAAGTGCAGTGTTGAAGTCACCCACAATTATTGTGTTAGGTGCAATGTGTGCTTTGAGTTTTAATAAAGTTTCTTTTATGAAAGAGGGTGCCCTTGCATTTGGAGCATAGATGTTCAGGATTGAGAGTTCTTCTTGTTGTATTTTTCCTTTGACCAGCAAGAAGTGTCCCTCAGAGTCTCTTTTGATGACTTTGGGTTGAAAGTCAATTTTATCTGATATTAAAATGGCTACTCCAGCTTGTTTCCTGAGACCATTTGCTTGTAAAATTGTCGTCCAGCCTTTTACTCTAATGTAGTGTTTGTCTTTGACCCTGAGGTGTGTTTCCTGTAAGCAGCAAAATGTAGGGTCCTGTGTACGTATCCAGTCAGTTAGTCTGTGTCTTTTTATTGGGGCATTAAGTCCATTGATGTTAAGAGATATTAAGGAATAGTGATTGTTACTTCCTATCATTTTTGACGTTATTTTCAAAATTTGATTGCTTAACTTCTTTTGGGTTTGATGAAAGGTTACTATCTTGCTTTTTCCAGGGTGAAGTTTCCCTCCTTGTATTGGTGTTGTCCTCCTATTATCCTTTTTAGGGCTGGGTTTGTGGATAGATATTGGGTGAACTTGGTTTTGTCATGAAATATCTTAGTTTCTCCATCTATGGTGATTGAGAGTTTTGCTGGATATAGTAGTTTTGGTTGGCATTTGTGTTCTCTTAGAGTCTGCATGAGATCTGCCCAGGACCTTCTAGCCTTCATAGTCTCAGGTGAAAAGTCTGCTGTGATTCTGATAGGTCTTCCTTTATATGTTACTTGGCCTTTTTCTCTTACTGCCTTTAATATTCTTTCTTTGTTTAGAACATTTGGTGTTTTGATTATTATGTGACGGGAAGTATTTCTGTTCTGGTCCAGTCTGTTTGGAGTTCTGTAGGCTTCTTGTATATTCATGGGCATCTCTCTCTTTAGGTTAGGGAAGTTTTCTTCCATAATTTTATTGAAGATATTTGCTGGCCCTTTAAGTTGTAAATCTTCACTCTCATCTATGCCTATAATCCTTAGGTTTGGTCTTCTCATTGTGTCCTGGATTTCCTGGATATTTTGGGTTACAAGCTTTTTGCATTTTGCATTTTCTTTAACTGTTGAGTCCATGATTTCTATGGAATCTTCAGCATCTGAGATTCTTTCTTCTATCTCTTGTATTCTGTTGTTGATATTTGCATCTCTGTCCCCTGATTTCTTCCCAAGGCTTTCTATCGCCAAAGTTGTCTCCCTTTGAGTTTTCTTAGTTGTTTCTACTTCTGATTTTAGATCCTGGATGGTTTTGCTTAGCTCCTTCACTTGTTTGTTTGTGCTCTCCTGTAATTCTTTAAGAGATTTTTGTGTTTCCTCTTTCATGACCTCAGCCTGTTGACCAAAGTTCTCCTGTATTTCTTTAAGTTTTTTTTTTTTTTTTTTTTTTTTTTTTTTTTTTTTTTTTTTTTTTTTTTTTTTTGCGTTTCCTCATTGTTGGCTTTTGTATTCTCCTGGATTTCTTTCAATGATTTTTGTGTTTCCCTTGCAAGGGCTTCTAACTTTTGATCCATTTTCTCCTGAATTTCTTTAAGTATGTCCTTCATGTGTTCCTGTACCAGCATCATGACCAGTGATTTTAAATCCAAATCTTGTTTTACTGGTATGCTGGGGTATCCAGGACATGCTGGTAAAGGAGAATTGGGTTCAGATGTTGCCATATTGCCTTGATTTCTGTTAGTGACGTTTCTGCATTTGCCTTTTGCCATCTAGTTCTCACTGGTGTTAGTTGGTCTTGTCACTGCTGGACTCACCAGTGCAAGCTGCCCCTTCTCAGGTGGCCTCTGGTGCATAGCTTACCTCCTGCACTGCCTGCAGACAGGGTGCTATTACCCAGGCTGCTCAGATCCAGAAGCAGACACCTGAAGGCTCCCGCTGGGGCCTGCTGGATTCACCAGAGTACATTGACTTCTCCCCACTGGCCACCCGGAAGCCCCTCTTGCCTCTTGCAGGACCTAAAGATGTGGTGTTGCTGCCCAGGCTGATCTAGATCTGGAAGTGGAGAGATCTGAGGGCTCCTGCCAGAGGCCTCAGGACTGGAACCTAAGCTCTGTGCCACAGGAGCAAGCTGTGCGCTCTCCCAGACTGCCTCTGGGTGCACACCAGGTCTCCTGCACTTCCTGGAGACCGAGTGCTGTGGCCCAGGCTGTTCAGATCCCAAAGCAGACACCTGGAGGCTCCTGCAGGGGCCCACTGGATTCACCAGAGCACACTGAATTCTCCCTGCTGGCCGCCCCGGAAGCCTGGAAACATTTTTTTATTTACATTCCAAATGATTTTCCCTTTCCAGGTTCCCCCCTCCCCATAACTTCCATAAGCCCTTGTCTCTCCGCCCTTTCTCCAATCAACCCCCTCATTGTTCTGTGTTCTGGTACTCCCCTACAATGCTGGATCAAGTCTTTCCAGGACCAAGGACCTCTCCTTCCTTCTTCTTGGGAATCATTTGATATACAAATTGTGTCTTGGATATTCAGAGCTTCTGGGCTAATATCCACTTATCAGTGACTGCATTCCATGTGTGTTCTTTTGTGATTGGGTTACCTCACTTAGGTTGATATTTTCCAGTTCCAACCATTTGCCTAAGAACTTCATGAATTCATTGTTTTTAATTGCTGAGTAGTATTCCATTGTGTAAATATACCACATTTTCTGCATCCATTCCTCTATTGAGGGACATCTGGGTTCTTTCCAGCTTCTGGCTATTACAAATAAGGCTGCTATGAACATAGTGGAGCATGTGTCCTTATTGCATGCTGTGGAATCCTCTGGGTATATGCCCAGGAGTGGTATAGCAGGGTCCTTCAGAAGTGTCATGCCCAGTTTTCTGAGGAACCACCAGACTGATTTCCAGAGTGGTTGTACCAACTTGCACTCCCACCAGCAGTGGAGGAGTGTTCCTCTTTCTCCACATCCTTGCCAACACCCACTGTCTCCTGAGTTTTTAACCTTAGCCATTCTGACTGGTGTGAGGTGAAATCTCAGGGTTATTTTGATTTGCATTTCCCTAATCACTAATGATGCTGAACATTTTTTTTTTTTAGTTTTTTAATGTCTATTTTTATTCGATATTTATTTACATTTCAAATGATTTCCCCTTTTCTGGCTCCCCGCTCCCCAAAAGTCCCATAAGCCCTCTTCCCTCCTCCTGTTCCCCCATCCACCCCTTCCCACTTCCCTGTTCTGGTATTGCCCTATAATGCTCCACTGAGCCTTTCCAGAACCAGGGGCTACTCCTCAGTTCTTCTTGGACATCATTTGATATGCGGATTATGTCTTTCCAGCTTCTGGCTATTATAAATAGGGCTGCTATAAACATAGTGGTGCATGTATCCTTACTGCATGCTGGGGAATCCTCTGGGTAAACGCCCAGGTATAGCAGGGTCCTCCAGAAGTGATATGCCCAGTTTTCTGAGGAACCCCAGACTGATTTCCAGAATGGTTGTACCAATTTGCATTCCCACCAGCAGTGGAGGAGTGTTCCTCTTTCTTCACATCCTCACCAACACCTACTGTCTCCTGAGTTTTTAATCTTAGCCATTCTGACTGGTGTAAGGTGAACTCTCAGGGCTGTGAGGTCAGCATGCAGAAGAATGTGAATTGATCCATTCTTATCTTGGAGTACTAAGCTGAACTCCAAGTGGATCAAGGACCTCCACATAAAACCAGACACACTGAAACTAATAGAAAAGAAACTGGGGAAGACTCTTGGGGACATGGGCACAGGGTAAAGTTCCTGAACAGAACACCAATAACTTATGCTCTAAGATCAAGAATTGACAAATCGGACCTCATAAAATTACAAAGTTTCTGTAAGGCAAAGGACAAAACGGCAAAGTGGAAACATAAAGAGCCAAATTTTAAATAAAAAGTTTGTCCAACAATTAAAATGCATGAAGAAAATTAGAGAATAAAAAAGCAACATAAATGTTTTTGTAAATACAAAATAAAGTCAAACTAATGCTCAAAACAAGTAAAAAATGAAAATATAATGAGGAAAACTCAGCAAAGCCGTCGAAGATGGAGTGTTGGAGCAGTTTCTCACAGCATCCTCAGAATCTAGATCTGCCAAGAAGTCATGAGGAAGGGGTGTCACTGAGCACAGAAACTCCTGTCTTCCTGAGGTTAGGGGGTATATGTTAAGACAGGTCTCCATAGTTTCTGTCCTTTGCATACCTCCTGCCTGTGTTGGTCACATATAGCTTTTCAGTCTGTGAGCCAGGCAGGTTCTCCCATGTGCTCAATACTCCAAGTCCACCCCTGCCATGAGCAACATCCAGCCTTGGTTGTGTCCTGTGTGACAGAAAACACAGTAGCAAGAACTTTCTGGGTAGACTTGACTCCAAACTATCTGTACCTATGAAACAAGCACTGTATGTCCTGTTGCCATGCATAGGCTACAGATGTCACCCAGGCCATTGAATATTCGGTTTTTGGTCCCAGTGACAATGAACTTTGAGGTAGGCAGTTGGGTCCAGAGGTTCATTCACCAGTGACTATGGGCTCAAGGCCATTGGTATCTCTAGTTATTCCCAAAGGCAGGATTATTTCCTTAAAGTTCAATGTCTGCATAAAGGTTCCTTCAATCAGAACTTCTTGGTTGTCAACACCTGGCCCACACAATCACCTCCTGCAACTTTCTCCCACCCAAGGCCTGGGAAAGCTTTATTCAAACTTCCAGATGTGAGATTGTTCCCCATTATCAGATTCCTGGGGCATCTGTGTTTCAACAATAGATCCTTTCTCAAAGTGGCACGAAGCCACTTCCCACTGAGCAATGGGGAGATCAGCTGCTGATCTGTTGTTCTGGAAGAGATATTGTCTCACTGAAATTGCAGTAGGATTTGCAGCTTGCAAGAACTTCATGATCAATACTGCTTGCCTCTTCCCACAGGGCCTCCTGCTTTCTTGCATTTTGCATAAGGTCTCTGGTTCCCAGATGCTGCTGGGACACCATTCCTGGAGCCTAAGGCTTCCGACTTCCTATATCTGGGCCACTCTTCCATTTCTATGCACTTTGAGGTGGATCTCTCTGAGATTTTTCTCTCTTGGGCCTAGTCAGCCCATTCTTATGTCATGACTCTTCTCTTTCACACTTACTGTAACCCACCATTATGATGGCTACTAGAAAGACCTTGTGATTCTTTGAGATGGCTCTCACTGTGCAGGCTAGGCTGGCCTCAAACTTGCAATCATTTCTACTTCAGCCTTCTGAATGAAATTACAAGTGTGTGCCACCTATTTTGGTTTTTTATGTAATTCTGGATACCTCTTGTAAATGTACAAGGTTTTATTGTTTCATCTGAAAATAAAATTTGAATGAAAGATGAAACCGTCTGTCATACAGACAGAAACGGTGTTGCACATAACAATAAATGCAAGTTCTGGTCTTCTTAGAGAAACAAGACATGACCACCAGAAAGAGAGACAACAATGCAAACCAGTCCCCGATAAGTGCCTGTGATAAATGATGTAGGCAGCACATACTGTTATTCTAAGTACAATTATCGATCTGGGAAGTGAGTCCTGTTGCTGATAAGAATGCAATGATATATTGTACACTCAGTTGCAACTCTTCAGAGAACAAAGTGGGACTCAGAACCAGACTAGACTGGAAAGTAGGTGTTCAGAAAACAATTGGAGCTCAAAGAATGGTCATTTGTTGTTTTATTCCTGATTTTGTTTATTTTTTAATAACATGCTATGAAATATATTTTGACATCAAAATATAACTATTTTAACTTGGAGTTAGATTTGTGTAACCACTACTACTGTCAGGATACTGAATAGTCTCATTGCTTGAAAACACCTTCCATGCTATCCCTTGCAGTCCCTCTTTCCCAATTGCTAATCTCTCACTCTCTTGTCACTATTGACTATCTTTCCAAGACTAGGATATAAATGGAATCACACAGTGTGGTCAGTTCCTGAGACTGGTCTCTTTCACTCAACATATTCCCCTTGATTGCTCTGGTTACTGCAACTACCAGGACATCATTCCTTCATGCTGTGAATTTGCCATGACTTATCTGTTCACTCATAGACATCCATGAGTGTGGACATTTTGAATACAGTCACTATAAAGATTTGTGTCCAGGTCAAGAGTAAATTCTAGAAGTGGGAATATTAAGTCATATCATGAGTTCACTACTGGGCCTTATTGTTTTTAAAAACTGATACTTTTCCAGAGCTATACATTTTATATTCCAAACAACAATGCATGGAAACTCCATTTTTTCTGCAAAGTTAATGCTTGATATTATCAATCTTTTATTTTATACATTTTAACAGTTTTATAGCAATGTAATTTCATATTTTCTTATTTGCATTTCCCTAATGTCTAATGATTTTAAACACTTCATATGTGCTTTCTTCCCAATCTTACATCTTCTTTAAGGAACAATTTATCTTTTAGATTTTTTTCCTTGTGACATTTTTTATTTATTTTCTGATTATAGTGCTAATGTTTTAAATGAATAGTCTTTAAATATTTTAATAAGAAGAAATATCATATAAGCTCTGTTTATCATCCATTGAGGTAATAGAATTATAATGAATAATCTGTTAAATATTCCCCAACTTTTAGAATGTATTTTTGGATAGATGTATAGTATTTTCTTAAAACAAAGTTGGATTCATATTTTAAAAACTCATGAGTTAGAGTTTATGCCCATCAAATTTTTATTTCCTTGAAATATAGCACTATGAGTAAATTTTCAAGATCAATAAAGAGCAAGGTTAAAAATAAAATAAGTCAAGTGTCAAGAAATAACTTACTTCCCAAACAAGAAATTCCATTTTCCCTGGCAATGGAATAGTGAGCTTGCATATTAGTCAAATAACAGTAGATCATGCTAGAGTGATGAATAAATCTTGATATTGCAACAACTCATATGCCAGACTCTGATGGGTGCGATGACTTCCTTTTGCAGCTCATGCTTGTTATTTTGTCTTGACTTTTCCAGAAGATGGAAAGGGGAGTGATACCTGTAACTGCTTTTATCATAAGTTGCACATCTCTTCTTCCATTTTCCTTTAGAGAAAATAAACCATGTGCTTTCACAGAGATGTAAAGAAGCAAAAATCTGGAGACCCTGACTTTTTCCAACCCTACAGGTGCCAAGGAGTAGACCCTGACTAGCCCTCACAACCACAGGAATGTTCCAGACAAAAAAGTTCAACCTGGCAAGGAAATGTGCCTTTATTAGGCAGTAGTTGTGTCGCCACCTAAAATAAAATCTCATATAAATGAAGAAGTGCAAATTATTAAAAATTCTAATTATAGTACATGGGATGCAGAGGCTTGCCTGAAGTACATACATAGTGAGATCTAGGCAAACCAGAGCTACATAGTGAAAAATGCTCTCTCAAAAAAAAAAAATCTAATTAAACAATTACATTTGAAAGTCAACTTTTCTTGCGATAGAAGAAACACCATGTTTTCATCTGTTTTGGCATTACTAGCCTTTGAAAATTATTTCAATTTATTTATAGGTTCATTGAGCATAATAGATTTTCATATCCACATAGCAGTTAGAGCCAGCCACCTCCCTTTCTCACTGCATAAGTGCATGTGACCACATGACCTAGTCCAGCCCACATGAGGAATGTACCATTCTTCTGCAGTCCTATTTCCTTCAGCCACAATAGTGATAATGAATCATCCAGTTATTAGTATGCTTTGATTTTAAAATCAGCCTCATTTAAATAAATAATTATGATAGGCTTTTCTGACATTTCAGGCATCTAATAGAATAACCCTGTTTATCAATCTAATGCAATTGTTTTGTATAGTCAATTCATCTATCAAGCCCCATTTGTATTCTTTAAATCCCATACCTTTTAAATTGATGTTCATGGAACTTACTTCTTATTTACTCCTTGTGTCAACTAAAATAAATCTGGTATCATTACTTCTCAAACAGCTGCTACTTTACACTATGAGCTGTTGGTACTTGAGGTAATTAACTCAAGATACCAATTTTGACCCTCAAAATAAGGATTGCTCCCTTTAAAAAAAAATGGATGCAATGACTAATGACACTCTACAAACCCTAAAACCAGTCTGAAATGTTTGTAGAGAAAACTCTAAAGAATAAAATAAGTTAAAAAAAAAAAAACTCACTCACGATACCCAAGATGCACACCTGTTGCTTTGCGTCTGTGGGCTTAGTGTTTATAGATGACAATGGTGGCTTGGGGGATCAGAGCTCAATGCTCAGTGATAAACGTTCGCTCTATACCATGTAGAGACCATATGTGCTACTCAGGAGTGTCCTGGCATATTTAAACTGTGAAGTGGTGTGATTAACGGAAATGCATAGCAGATACAGCTGTAGAGGGAACAGAGGCAACGCCAGCACAACTGAGAGGAGAGAATTCCAACAATAGCTAACATCTGATATGCACTGAAGCACATGCCAGGGATTGATCTATCGTTTTAACATAAACTGACTGCCTTTGTTGGGGTTTCTTTGCTGTGAAGAGGCACCATGACCACAGCAACCTCTTATAAAGCAAAACATTTCATTGGGGCTGGCTGACGATTTCAGAGGTTTTAGTTCATTATCATCATGGTAGGAGGCATGGTGGCATGCAGGCAGACATGGTGCTGGTGAAATAGCTGAGAGCTCTACAGCTTGATCTGCAGGCAGAAGACAGATTGTGCGCCACACTGGACTTAGATTGGGCACAGGAGATTTCAAAGACCGCCCCAAGGCAACACACTTCCTCCAACAAAGCCACACCCACTCCAACAAGGCCATGCCTCCAAATAGTCCACTCCCTATGGACTAAGCATTCAAATGCGGGAGTCTATGGGGCCATTTCTATTCAAACCACCACACTGCCTTTATCCTCAAGACAATGCTGAAAGCTAGTATATTATCAGCCACTTTACATGTGAGAAAACTGATGCAAAAAAAATATTTTTTCAGAGTTTATACAACTACTGCCATTGAGAACCATGTCTGAACCCAGCCTGCCTGGGTTAACTTGCTTGTGATTTCATACCTGATCTTTAGTTGCTCTATCTCAAAGCATCGTGAGCAGCCTTCATCACCCCTGTCCATCTAAGGTTTCCATTCCAGTTCCTAACAGAATCTATCTTGATCCAAATTATCCTTTTGCTGATGCTCTAATAATACAATTCCTCGGGTTGTGGTGACCCCAACCATAAAATTATTTTCGTTGCTACTTCATAACTATAATTTTGCTATTGATATGAATTGTCATATAAAAATCTGTGTTTCCCAATGGTCTTAGATGACCCTGGTGAAAGTGTCATGTAACAACCCCCAAAATGGTTGTGAGCTATGGGTTGAGAATGACTAAAGTTATAAGTGTGCAGCTGTCTCTGGTTGGCAGCCTCTGAATTCTTTGTCCAGCCTGAATCAATTGTCTCCCACTATGTTGTTACTTCTTTTATATGGGACTGTGGTGAGCACTAGAAGGAACATGAGTGGCAAACTTTGTACTTAATGAGAAGAGTGTCAGCTTTTTATATGGAGTCACATGGTCAGTGCCTGGTCACTATAAAACAATGAGTTATTCAAATAACTCTGAGGCATTTACACTCATGTGTAGCCACTAATGTCCACTCCATGTTTCACACACCCATCTTCAGCTCATGTTTCAGAACTCCAAGCAGATTTAAGAGCAGTGAGGTAGTGAGTTCCATGTGCATTTCCAAGCACTGAGACAATGAACTCCAACCACATTTCACAACACTGTGACCAGTGAGTTTCAGGCACATTTCAGTGCAGGGATGAAGTCAGTTCTATAGAGTTTAAGATGAAAATGCACTTGATAGTGTGTAATGTCCAAGAGAGCTGTTGCCTTATGTGATTCTCACAGAAGCTCCAATGAGGGTGCAGACTTTGAGAGATACTACAAGTAGAGCTGGGATTTAAACCAAGGCATCCTGCAGCCACAGCTTGTTCTCACAATCACTCCTCCACATAGCAAAATAGCTCCACTGTCCCAGAAAGGAACTCAGACCCTGTGACACCACAGAGAGCAGGGACACTCTTTGGGGCTACTCGTCCAACCACAGCTGAGAAAAAAGTTGAGCTCCTTGGCCCTTTGAGTTATAATTTCTAAGGTTTTGATGCTGTGGTGAAACATCACAGCCAAAAGTAAGTTTGGGAGGAAATGGTTTATCCAGCTTATACTATTACATCAAAGTCCGTCATTGAAGGAAGTCAGAACAGTTACTCAAATAGGGCAGGAACCTGGAGGCAGGAGCTGATAAAGAGGCCATGGAGGGGTGCTGCTCACTGACTTGTTCCCCATGGCTTGCTCAGCCTGCTTTCCTATAGAACCCAGGACCACCAGCCCAGGGATGACGGCAAGTATAATGGGCTGGATCCTCCATCAATCACTAATTAAGAAAATATCCTGTCTTATCAGCAGTAAGATCTTATGGAGGCATTTTCCCAATTTTCTTCCTTTTATATGACATAAGCTTGTATAAAGTTGATATAAAATTCTGCCAAGACAACCTGTGAGAATAACATCCATGAGACTGCTGCCAATAGCTTCAGAAACCAACCATTCCAACTTCATGGAGTACTTCTTTACCAAAGGAACAACAGAAACAGTACAAGACTGTTTGTTATCTACAGTGAAAGATCACTCTCTGATTAGTTCTAGCTCCCAAGCCAAGGTTGGCAATACTCCATACATCAAGGGTTGTGAAAATATTTTATTCACTTAATTACATAAATTCTTTATATCCGTTCTGAATTGCAAAATAAGTATTTTTGGAACAGGATCATTACGATAGTCATATTATATTTATTCTAATGTGCCCTTTGTAGAACATTTAGATATAGAAAATATTAAAAGTATAAAATGAAGGAAACTGTATACTACAGGATGCTCGCCTCTAGACCACCTACTAGGCACAGACCACACCCAAACACTAATTTCCAAAAACAAACAGATCCTCTATTAAACAAGGCAAAGAGACAAAGTGGACGAATCTGAATTAGGCAAAATCAGCAGCAAATTGCTTTGCAAGTGTTAACTTTAAGAAGGGGAAAAAGGAGAGGTCTGTGTTAGATGAGCCAGGATGTGTTGGTGAGTTCTATTTGAGTATTTTGATCGCTGTACCTTGATTTTTTTTTGATAGTTTGACTTCAGTGATAAGCCTCAGGAATGAGTTGGGCATATGAAAGTGGCCAAATAAAGAAATAGACCTGGGTGGCTAGCTTTAGAAATGTAATCTCAAGGTTTAACAAAGGATAGGGAAGAAGAGCCCTTCACAAAGTAATGAGACCACTTAAAAGTACCCAATTAGGATTGTTGCAATATAGACAGATGATTTGATTATTCTGTTTTCAAATTGGTTCTTTATTGGGACGAAGATGCACATTCTAAGCATTCATGTAGCTCCCCCAAAAGTCTTACGGAAAATTTGATCTGGTTGTTTAAAGACACTCCAGCCTCTTACGTGAAGAGAGATCTCTACACAATACTGACCTCATCTCCTGCTTGCATGAGCTATATATCAACTATTAGAATGTACTACGAAATATGTTTCATTTTACCATTCAAGAAGCACCAGATATTATAGATTTTAACCCAAAATCCAAGTGTGATGATACTATCAAGTTATAGGCTACAATCACATTTGGAAATAAATGCTTTCAATATGAAGTTTTCTTATGGAAAAAATATATAATAGTTACCATAATAGTTACCTTTTTAACCATCCTAAGTGCTGCATTCAGTAGCATTACATGTACTATATTGTCATGAAACCAGAATGACCCTGTGTCTACACATTTTCATAATCACAGGCTGAAACTCTCTGTACCGTAAAATAGTAAGTCCTTATTCTTCACTCTCTAGTTCTTAGTTCCACTCTGCTTCCCAGGGATGTGAATTTTACTTTCTTCAATAGGCAAGAATCATAGAATATTTAACCTTTTATGACTGGCTTTTACTTCCCCTAAAGTTCCCAAGTCTCATCCACATTGTAGCAGTTATCAGAATGCCTTTTCAAGACTGAATATTATTCCATTACACATACCACATCTTACTCAACAGTTCTTCAGTCCACAGGCACTTTGGTTATTTCTACATTTCAACTATCATGAAGAATGCTGCTTTGAACTTTGACATAAACTACCTATCAGAGTCTTTCTGACACAGAAGAGAGTTGCTGGGTCTTACAGTAGTACTGTTAGTCTCTTGATAGGTCCCTGGAAGTTTTATACAGTGACAGACCTTTTGCATTCCTATCCAATGCCTGATTTCTTCACATCTAGGACAAAGTTCTCATTTTGGTTTTCTGTTACTACTGGTTTTCTTTTGAGGTCTTTGGGTCTTTTTGGTTTGGTTTGGTTTGGTTTGGTTTGGTTTGGTTTGGTTTGGTTTGGTTTGGTTTTGGTTTGGTTTGGTTTGGTTTGGTTGATTTTTATGATGGTGGTCTGTTCATTTGGAGGATATTCTTGTGATCACTGTCCCAATGCATTCTATGAAGTATCTTATTTTAAGAAATCCTTTTAAAATATTTTCAGACATGTATAGTGTTTGCTAATACCCAAGGGACAGATCATTTAGATCCAATTAAACTAAAAACTAATCTAAATGAAAACTTAGTGTGGCGTGTTTCATACCCATCACTACATGCGGATACTATAGGTGAATTAGCTCATAGCTTTCTCATGGCAGGAGTTTCTGGAAATGTTGTAATTACTATTCTATATCCATCTCCCAATCGTTGCCAACTAATCTACCCTTGGGCCTTTCTTCTCCTGTCTGCTAGAATTTATTCAAGTGCACTGAAGTGTTAAACATTTAACAATCTGATTTTAATAAAGGGTGGGTTGGCACAGTGAAAAATTCTGCAAAAATAAAACATTCAGCATCTTCAAGAGTGGCCCTGTCATCCTCTCTGGAGCCATCCACTTCAGCCAGGCTAAGTGTGAGCCACATGCTATAATGGCTATAATGGAGTTTTTGCCGATGACTGAAATGAGTTGGTCTTTATGTGACTGCACATAGCTGCTGTGAAGTGTTGAAGATGCTGAAGTCCCGATGTAGACAGCAGGTGGGAATCACTTAAGCCAAGTGGGTCCACTATACCTCATACAAAGCATATGAGGACATTTTATGGTTCCTTTGAGTAATTACCAATGTCCCTAGTGTTTACATCTTGTATGTCATGATCTTATGTCCATACTTTTAAATAAATGCTTATTTGTTGCTGAGTGCAGGTTCATGCATGTGACTAGCATGCATGTGGAGATCAGAGGACAACTTGCAGGTGTCAGTTCTTACCTTCCACCCAGTTAAGGCAGAGCCTATAATCATGTTTGCCATAGCCCAGAGAACTTCAGCCTAGCTGGCCCTTGAGCCTCTGGCTGATTCCCCTGTTTCCACCATCCATCTCCTTGAGGGAGTCTTGGAACTATAAATATCTACCACTGCATCTGACTTTTAATCTGGTTTCCAAGGATTAAATGCACTTTGTCAGACCTTTGCAGACACTTTTACCCACCAAATGTTCCTACATCACCTCCTTGTTCGTACCATTCAGTCTTATTCTCTCATCTCCAAAGTGGTGACCTTTCACCTACTACATACACAGTTTTTACACTCAAGGATAACTTTCATATTTACTCTTAAGTTTACTCTCTGTGACTACATCTTAGTTCTGATTTTGTATTTGTTTTAGAATTATTTATTTTATTTCATATGCATGAATGTTTTCACTGTATATATGTATGTATATGCAACATACTCAGGTCTGATGCCCACAGAGATCAGAAGAAAGGTTCCTTCTACCCTGGAACTGAAGTTACAGATTGTAAACTGCCATGTGGGTGCTGGGAATTGAACCTGGATTCTCTGAAAGAACTAGAAGTGCTCTTCAACACTGAGGCATCTCCCCAGCCTCTGTGATTACATTTTAAAGCCAAATTTGTTGAATTCTTTGTAACCTTCGATCTTTTTCTTTCAAATTGTAATTAGCAAAATTTATTAAAAACTGATAGCAGAGCTGCCAGTTAAAGGCCTGCTATATAGAAGAGGCCAAGGGAAGGGTTGTTAATCATTCTGTGTCAGGCATCCTCCCAGTAGGATGGAGTTTCCTCACCCATCACATTCTCTGTTGGCTCCTTAGCATATGAATGGAATCAATGATTTATGCTGATGTCCAGGTTGATGTTGATCCTGTAGGGTTAACATCTTAACAGAAATGTTTCCCCTTTTAGTGTATGATAGCAACCAACTTTAAAATGCAAGGCACAATCATAATCCTAAGGGACAGTAAAAGAATGGGCAGTCAAAGGGGAGGTAGTGTGAGCTGTGGGGACCATGAGGAAGGAGACAAGGACCAGCTACAAGCTTCAGTTTGCTCCTTTGCCCTTAACCCTACGTTTCTCTAAACTATAACATGTGTTTCCCCTACAACTCCTGATTGTTGACATAAGAACAGCATTTTTCAAAAAAAAATAGCAGAGAGAATCAGGACCAGTCTGAAGGTAATAAGTTATCTCAACTGATTGTTCACAGTCAGTTACAGATTTAGCCCATTCTTAATGTCCTACTGGTACTCTATCCTTCTGATGCTGGTAGCTAGTCATTCACTATGACTCTATGGAGATGGAGTCTGAGTCTCAATCCTCGGTTAACCCAGAACGGCTTGGACTTGATTACACATCAGAGACTCAATCAGACCCTTCCTCTGCATAAACAAACAAATACAGTCAGATAAATGAGTCAAACTTGAACAAATTCGCATGTTAATATTTTATTTCTATTTAAAATTAGTAATGAGTTTTGATGTTCTGATGGTTTGAATAGGAATGGCTCCCATCAACTCTTATAATTGAATGATTAATCACCAGGGAGTGGAACTGTTTGATAGGATTAGAAGGATTGGGAGGTGTGGCCTTGTTGGGGGAAGTGCATTCATCAAGGTCCAGTGTCACTCTCCTCCTCTCTCACTGTGGATCAGGATGTGTGTACATGCTCCACTATGTTCATAGCAGTCCTATTTATAATAGCCAGAAGTTGGAAAGAACACAGGTGTCCCTCAACGGAGGAATGGATACCAAAAATGTGGTATATTTACACAATGGAGTACTATTCAGCCATCAGAAACAATGAATTCATGAAATTCTTAGACAAATTGATGGAACTGGAGAACATCATACTAAGTGAGGCAACCCAGTCTCAAAAGATCAATCATGGTATGCACTCACTGATAAGTGGATATTACCCTAGAAATGTGGAATACCCAAGACATAATCTACATATTAAATGATGTCCAAAAAGAATGGAGGAGTGGCCCCTGGTTCTGGAAAGACTCAGTGCAGCATAGGGGAATACCAGAACAGGGAAGTGGGAAAGGGTGGATGGAGGAATAGAGGAGGGAAGAGGGCTTATGGGACTTTCGGGGAGTGGGGAGCCAGAAGACGAGACATCATTTGAAATGTAAATAAAAAATATATCGAATTAAAAAAATCTAAAAAAAAAAAAAAGGATGTGCGTCTCAGCTATTGTTCCAGAGACTGCTGCCATGCTTGCCGTGAGCTGTGATGACAATGAATTAAGCAAACACCAGTTAAATACTTTCTTTTATAAGAGTTTCCTGGTCACAATGTCTCTCCACAGCAATAGAACAGTAACTAAGACATAAGACAAGTGTCTATTTGCAGATAAATATTTTACATGAGTGTTTATAACAGAGAGAAAAGCTAAAATCACAATAAATTTAAAGCATTTTCTAAAATAATTTTCAACAAATATAAAAAATTTGTCCAAGAGTTGAGTCTAGTTTCATTTATTTTCTTTAGTGAAAACTAAATGCATAGGGCCCAGCATTGAGAAAGAGAAAATGAGAAAAAGAAAAAGAAAGAAAAGGGATTGAAATTTATAAAAGAAAGGAGATAGCTGGATTGCTGACTTACTTTGGTGTCAGTGTTCATTCTCTTTCAATTTTATCTTTTTGCTAAAAATGGACTTTAGGTATGTTTTTGGTTTTTGTTTGTTTTTTATTTTTATTTTTTTATTATATTCAACACAATACATTATTTTATACCAATCATAAAAATAATGGACATGTTATTAAATGAGCATAAGAAGACAAAGTCTTTTTGTTTGTTTGTTTGTTTGTTTGTTTTGTTTTTAGTAGAGCTTAAAATCTTGGCTCTTATGTAAAAATCTTATATTTTACATACCTATGTGTACCTATGATTACATATCAGAGACTCGATCAGTCCCTTCCTGTTGTTAAGGGAACAAGTTAAAAGTTTCAAGAAATTGACTTCACATTTACAGTACTGTATTCCAAAATGGCAACAATAAATATACCTACATTCATAAATTAATTCTTCCACTAAAAAGACTTTTTCCTAAAAAGTGGTGACATTGATTTTTAAGTACATAAATGTATAGTATTAAATTCTTAAGTCACAAAACAAAGTTTAGTGTCATGAACCCTAATGACTGGGGCTCTCTTGGCATAAGCAGTCACTACAGCACAGTTTTGTTTTTGTTGGTTTTTGGTTTGTGTTTTGTATTTGTGTTTTGTTGTTTTGTTTGGGTCAACAAACAACAGTTTCTTCTGAAGGTATATAAAAAAAATCCATATTCCTGCAGACTGACTTGCTTTGTTTTAAATGTTGTAAAATATAGATTCCAGCTTCTGAATTTACACTTGTCATTTCCTAGCCAACATCTGTGTCCAGCTTTCAAATCCACTGGAATATGTACCAGCCTGGTCCTTTCATGACTAACTTATTACAGTTAGTGCAGTGCCTTCTGTTTTTATCCACGTTGTAAGGCACTATCAGAACGTTGTAACTCTCAAGGCTTGAGTCACAGTCACCTGGACTTCATCAGCTCTCTCTAAGGAAGGGAACCAGATGGAGCTATGCAGTGTGTAGTTCTGCTATTCATGAATGCTATTGGTACAACTTGTCCTTACCAACAGAATATTGCTAGGACATCTATGATTACAGTTCAGTTCCCTAAAACATCTTATAAAAAAATGATGGGAGATATGAAAACTAGCTTATTAAAACTTTGTTTGGATTTTGACTTTTTGGTATCTGGTTTGAAAGCACAACCAAAAAGCTTGCTACTTAAGAGATATAGCAAACATCTACAAGGCTGGGAGAAGTTCCCTATGTCTGTGAACTAGAATAAAACCAATAGTCCCACCCTCCCTTCATCTAGAATATAGTTCTAGGAAACTACTTTTCTTTTGCTCAAACAAAATTCACATTTTAAAATTCAGTAATTTTACTAGTCTTTTATGGAATCTATAACCCTATAGTGACAGCAGGTAGCTAAGAGCCCAAGTACAGCTGCTGGTAGCCAGAAGATAGAAAGTCAGTTGAGACAAGATATATCTTTATCCTAGTTTGAGTTCTCTTACTGTGATAAAAATAAATGATTGATAGAAAGATAGACAGAGCCGGATGGTGGCAGCGCACACCTGTAATCCCAGCACTTTGGAAGGCAGAGGCAGGCAGATTTCTGAATTCGAGGCCAGTCTGGTCCTCAGAGTGAGTTCCAGAACAGCCAGGGCTATACAGAGAAACCCTGTCTCGGAAAAATCAAAAAAAAAAAAAAAGATAGATAGATAGATAGATAGATAGATAGATAGATAGATAGATGATATATGGATAGATGATAGATAGATAGATAGATAGATAGATAGATAGATAGATAGATAGATAGATAGATAGATAGATAGTATTTAGTATTTGTCTTAGTCAGGGTTTCTATTCCCGCACAAACATCATGACCAAGAAACAAATTGGGGAGGAAAGGGTTTATTGAGCTTACACTTCCACATTGCAGTTCATCACTAAAGGAAGTCAGAACTAGAACTCAAGCAGGTCAGGAAGCAGGAGCTGATGCAGAGCCCATGGAGGGATGTTTCTTACTGGCTTGCTTCCCCTGGCTTGCTCAGCCTGCTCACTTATAGAACCCAAGAGCACCAGCCCAGGGATGGTACCACCCACAAGGGCCCTCCCCCTTGATCACTAATTGAGAAAATGCCCCACAGCTGGATCTCATGGAGGCACTTCCCCAACTGAAGCTCCTTTCTCTGTGATAACTCCAGCCTGTGTCAAGTTGACACACAAAACTAGCTAGTACAGTATTTAAGAGCTCTTACCAAAAGCAACTTGAGGGAGGAAGGTATTTATTTCAGTTAACAGTCTATAGTTCACCGCTGACAGAAGTCGAGGCAAGAGTTGAAGGCAGACCTCATTATGCCATACGAAATCTTCTTTGACCTAGAAACTCACCAGAAAGAAACAACAGGAACCATGCACAAATGCTGCTTGCTGCCTTTCTCACAGCCTCATGCTTACCTAGACTTTTTTTTATGCCACCCAGGACCACCTACCAGGGAATGATGCTACCCACAGTGGTCCAGGCCCTCTAATATCAATTAACAATATAATCCCTGCAGACATGTCCACAGGAAAATCTGTCCTGAACATTCACTTAATTGAAACTCCCTTCTCAAGTGACTCTAGGCAGTGTCATGTTAACAGTTAAAGCTGACTGGGACTACTCATCTCCATACAGGTACCACTCCTAATAGTCCATTCTGCTACAAATTTGTGAATGATTGATAAAGTTAAAAGCCTCATGATCCTCCAGTTGTGTTGAGTACAGATTTTTTTTTTAATAACATCCATATTTATTTATTTTTTTATTCGATATATTTTTAATTTATATTTCAAATGATTTCCCCTTTTCTAGCCCCCCACTCCCCAAAAGTCCCGTAAGCCCCCTTCTCTTCCCCTGTCCTCCCACCCACCCCTTCCCACTTCCCCGTTCTGGTTTTGCCAAATACTGCTTCACTGAGTCTTTCCAGAACAAGGGGCCACTCCTCCTTTCTTCTTGTACCTCATTGGATGTGTGGATTATGTTTTGGGTATTCCAGTTTTCTAGGTTAATATCTACTTATTAGTGAGTGCATACCATGATTCACCTTTTGAGTCTGGGTTACCTCACTTAGTATGATGTTCTCTAGCTCCATCCATTTGCCTAAGAATTTCATGAATTCATTGTTTCTATGGCTGAATAGTACTCCATTGTGTAGATATACCACATTTTTTGCATCCACTCTTCTGTTGAGGGATACCTGGGTTCTTTCCAGCATCTGGCAATTATAAATAGGGCTGCTATGAACATAGTAGAGCATGTATCCTTATTACATGGTGGGGAATCCTCTGGGTATATGCCCAGGAGTGGTATAGCAGGATCTTCTGGAAGTGAGGTGCCCAGTTTTCGGAGGAACCGCCAGACTGATTTCCAGAGTGGTTGTACCAATTTGCAACCCCACCAGCAGTGGAGGAGTGTTCCTCTTTCTCCGAGTACAGGTTTTTGTAGTAGGATCTGATGATTTTTTGAATTTCCTCGGTTTCTGTTGTAATATCTCCCTTTTCATTTCTAATTTTGTTAATTTGGATACTTTTTCTGTGCCCGTTGGTTAGTCTGGCTAAGGGTTTATCTATCTTGTTGATTTTTTCAAAGAACCAGCTTTTGGTTTTGTTGATTCTTTGTATGGTTCTCTTGGTTTCTACTTGATTGATTTCAGCCCTGAGTTTGATGATTTCCTGTCTTCTCCTCCTGGGTGAATTAGCTTCTTTTTGTTCCAGGGCTTTCAGTTGTGCCCTTAAGCTTCTAGTGTATGCTCTCTCCAATTTCTTTTTGGAGGCACTCAAAGCTATGAATTTTCCTCTTAGCACTGCTTTCATTATGTCCCATAGATTTGTGTATGTTGTGCCTTCATTTTCATTAAATTCTAAGAAATCTTTGATTTCTTTCTTTATTTCTTCCTTGACCAATGTATCATAGAGTAGAGTGTTGTTCAGTTTCCATGTGTATGTGGACTTTCTGTGGAGGAAATGGACATTTTCTTAGATACCAATTACCAAAATTAAACCAGGATCAAATAGACCATCTAAACAGACCCATAACCCCTAAAGAAATAGAAGGGGTCATAGATAGGCTTCTGACCAAAAAAAGCACAGGACCAGATGGTTTCAGTGCAGAATTCTATCAGACCTTCAAAGAAGACTTAACACCAATACTCTTCAAACGTTTCCACCAAATAAAAACAGAAGGAACACTACCCAACTCCTTCTTCGAAGCCACTATTACACTGATGCCAAAACCACACAAAGATCCAACTAAGAAAGAGAATTTCAGGCCAATTTCCCTTATGAATATCGATGCAAAAATACTAAATAAAATTTTTGCCCACCAAATCCAAGAACACATCAAAACGATCATCCACCATGATCAAGTAGGCTTCATCCCAGGGATGCAGGGATGGTTCAATATAAGGAAATCCATCAATGCTATCCACTACATAAACAAACTCAAAGAAAAAAACCACATGATCATTTCATTAGATGCTGAAAAAGCATTTGACAAAATTCAGCATCCTTTCATGCTAAAAGTCTTGGAAAGGACAGGAATTCAAGGCCCATACCTAAACATAGTAAAAGCAATATACAGCAAACCGGTAGCCAGCATCAAACTAAATGGAGAGAAACTTGAAGCAATCCCACTAAAATCAGGGACTAGACAAGGCTGCCCCCTCTCTCCATATCTTTTCAATATAGTTCTTGAAGTCCTAGCTAGAGCAATTCGACAACATAAGGAGGTCAAAGGGATACAAATTGGAAAGGAAGAAGTCAAACTATCACTATTTGCAGATGATATGATAGTATACTTAAGTGACCCTAAAAACTCTACAGGAGAACTCCTACAGCTGATAAACAACTTCAGCAAAGTGGCTGGCTACAAAATCAACGCAAGCAAATCAGTAGCCTTTATATAGTCAAAGGACAAGCAGACTGAGAAAGAAATTAGGGAAATGACTCCCTTTACAATAGCTACAAACAGCATAAAGTATCTTGGGGTGACTCTAACCAAACAAGTGAAAGACCTATATGACAAGAACTTCAGATCTCTGAAGAAGGAAATCGAAGAAGATCTCAGAAAATGGAAAAAATCTTCCATGCTCATGGATTGGCAGGATTAATATAGTTAAAATGGCCATCTTGCCAAAGGCAATCTACAGATTCAATGCTATCCCCATAAAAATCCCAACCCAGTTCTTCATAGAGCTAGAAATAGCAATTCTCAAATTCATCTGTAATAACAAAAAAACGAGGATAGCTAAAACTATTCTCAAGAGTAAAAGAACTTCAGGAGGATTTAGTATCCCAGACTTTAAACTTCACTACAGAGCAATAGTGATAAAAACTGCATGGTATTGGTACAATGTCAGGCAAGGGGATCAATGGAATAGGATTGAAGACCCAGAAATGAACCAACACACCTATGGTCACTTGATATTTGACAAAGGAGCTGAAAGCATCCAGTGGAAAAAAGATAGTCTTTTCAACAAATGGTGCTGTTTCAATTGGAGGTCAGCATGCAGAAGAATGCAAATCAATCCATTCTTATCTCCTTGTACTAAGCTCAACTCCAAATGGATCAAGGAGCTCCACATAAAACCTGACACACTGAAACTAATAGAAAAGAAACTGGGGAAGTCCCTGGAGGACATGGGCACAGGGGGAAAGTTCCTGAACAGAACACCAATAGCTTATCCTCTAAGATCAAGAATTGACAAAAGGGACCTCATAAAACTACAAAGTTTCGGTAAGGCAAAGGACACTGTCAAAAGGACAAAACATCAACCAACAGATTGGGAAAGGATCTTCACCAACCCTAAATCCAACAGAGGGCTAATATCTAATATATACAAAGAACTCAAGAAGGTAGAACCCAGAGATCCAAATAACCCCATTAAAAAATGGGGTAAGGAACTAAACAAAGAATTTTCACATGAAGAACTTCGGAGAGCTGAGAAACACCTTAAAAATGTTCAACATCATTAATCATTAGGGAAATGCAAATCAAAACAACCCTGAGATTTCACCTCACACCAGTCAAAATGGCTAAGGTCAAAAACTCTGGAGACAGCAGGTGTTGGCGAGGATGTGGAGAAAGAGGAACACTCCCCCACTGCTGGTGGGATTGCAAGATGGTGCAACCACTTTGGAAATCAGTCTGGCGGTTCCTCGGAAAACTGGGCATGACACTTCCTGAGGACCCTGTTATACCACTCCTGGGCATATATCCAGAGGATTCTTCAGCATGCAATAAGGACACATGCTCCACTATGTTCATAGCAGCCCTATTTGTAGTAGCCAGAAGCTGGAAAGAACCCAGGTGTCCTTCAACGGAGGAATGGATACAAAAAAATGTGATATATTTACACAATGGAGTACTATTCAGCCATTAGAGACAATGAATTCATGAAATTCTTAGACAAATGGATGGAGCTGGAGAACATCATACTAAGTGAGGTAACCCAGTCTCAAAAGATCAATCATGGTATGTACTCACTGATAAGTGGATATTAGCCTAGAAACTTTGAATACCCAAGACATAATCCACATATTAAATGATGTCCAAAAAGAATGGAGGAGTGGCCCCTGGTTCTGGAAAGACTCAGTGCAAGAGTATAGGGGAATTCCAGAACAGGGAAGCAGGAAGGGGTAGATGGAGGAACAGGGGGAGGGAAGAGGGCTTATGGGACTTGCGGGGAGTGGGGACCCAGAAAAGGGGAAATCATTTGAAATGTAAATAAAAAATGTATCAATAATTTTTAAAAAAGCCTCATGATCTAAACACTTTGTCAAAGCCCATGAGCTGACAACCAATTCTACATTACCTGGGTCTTCAAATTATAGCAGTTCTTTAAGTATTATTTCTGGCACAAAGAATATTATTTACCAACTCTGTCTTCTGTGACACCATATTAACACCTTGCAACGAACCACAGTGAGAGTATTTGTACCATGGAACCTGACATATACAACAGAGCAAATCTCCACTTATAGTTTTATTGACTATCTACATCAGGTGTCAGCTAACTGCAGTGTGCATAATTTACAAAATGAAGTCTTACTTAGAAATATAATACTTTCCATAGCCTAATTGCAGAACCTAAGACTCAAAACAGAGCCTATAAAGCTGCAAAATATGTGTGCATTTGGCTCCTTGTAAAAAAAAAAAAGATGACGGAGCTGTGGTTTATAGGTAAGAAAATGCTAACAACACAGATAATTGTACAAGTATATATAAAGCTGCTGTGTTGTGAATGGCCCCCCAAATTGAGAAAATAATCTTTCTATTGTTCAAAACTATTATCTATTTCAACTCATAATTCACTCTTGTCATTGATTAATGAGTAAGTTTCCAAGATATGTCTTCAATGTGTCACTTCTGTTGTGTTAACATAAATTAAAATGTCAACAACACTTATATCACCACTATACTTGTTATTAGAAATATAAGCAGGCTACACACGTGAGTTTGGAGCATTCTGAGAAACATTCAGTTATATTTGTATTTATGGAAAAGTATAGTGTGTATTTATTACTTATCATTTAAATCAATAAAATCATCTTATGGTAAATTTTCAAATAAATATAAATTAACATCCCAGTTAGCTTTAACAGTCAAAATAACACAGCCTAGAATCATGAGAAAAGAGCCCGAATTGTAGTCTTACTCAAGCTAGATTGGCTGGTTGGTATGTTAGTGTAGGATTATCTTGCTGGTTAATTGATATAGGCCAGTGTAATATTGACCAGGCCAGTGTGGCTGGCACCAGTCCCTGGGCAGGTAGTCATGAACTATATGAGGAAATTCACATAAGCTTGTAAACCAGCAAATAACATATCTTCATGGTTTCTGTTTCTAGTTCATGCCTGAGTACCAGCCCTGACTTCCCTCAAGGACAAACTATAACCTGGAATAAAGCCTTTCCTCCCCTGAATCATTTTGGTCATGATGTTTGTCACAGCAACAGAGAGGAAACTGAGAAAAATAATGACACTGTTTGGGCTCTATTTGTTTTGTTTTTGTAGTACTGGGTATTGAACCTTAAGCTTCATATAGGCTAGGCAAACATTGCACCACTGAGTTATATTGCCAGCTTTAACTTTTAATACTTTTAGGACTGTAATATGCACATACATTTTTCAAAGTACTTGTTGTTATAAATATTCCAACATGCCACTCCTTCCTCCCAGTCATCCTAAGAGGCCCAGAGTGACAACAGCTGTGAGAGCAGAGCTTGGCCAAGCTGACTTCCTCTTTCCTTCCTAGTTCCAATTCATGCAAAAAATCTGGGTGGAGAAGATGGAGAAAGAGAGAGGTGGGGGAGGAAAAGGAGGAGTTTCTTCAGAGTACTGATGGCCTCTTGGTATAGGAATTTGGATACAGGACAAAGTTAACATTTTCATGAACCATAAATTGGCGTGTATTAGATTTTTTCCAAACACTGAAAGTAATTAGAATACTGTGAATCTGCCCAAGATATTATGAAACATAAGGAGAAAAAAAAAACTAGAGTGAGTACAAATCAAAATGAGAATAAGGTGGGAAAGAAAACAAATAAAAAATAAAAGTACTTGCCCCCCACACACGGATTCAGAGCATTCAATAAACTAGCTGAATAAGTCTCGGAAGAAAAACCATTTATTCAAGGAAATGAGAGCACTGGCATTATCACTGCATGATTCCCCATGTAGGACATTTCTTTCTACTATTTGTCCCGAGGGCACAAGGCTTGCGATAGGATGTAATGAATGAGCAAATAAACAGCCCTCCACCTACCCTACCATTATCTCCAGCTTTACATTTTAGAAGTCAAAATGACCTGGCACTGCACTGTGGAGCCACTGCCTTCCAACCCAAGTTCCTCATCTGGGCCTCCAGAGTATTCTTTCTCCTGGGACCCCATTCTCATCTTCCGGCTTCCTCCTTGTATCTTCCAGAGTGACGAAAAGCCCTCAACCTCAAGCAGGTTTGTTCTCCCCATAGGTGCCAATTCTGAATTTGAATTTTTGCTTCCTTACTGAGATACCTTGTCCTTCAAATTCACCCAATTATATATGATTTTCAGAAATATTTCCTTAAAAGAAATCCACTCCACCTCATTTTATCTCCTTGAAGTACAACACAGTCCAGCACACTGCATTAGCACAAAAACAAGGAGCAAAGATTGAGTACTGTTAATCTGAAATTTTCAAAAGTATTTGCCTAAGAAAATAATTTTTTTAATCTGCCTAGAACTAGATATACCACCCTGCCATGCTAGGGTGTATATAAGCATCAGAGAGAAACCAATGAATGGGACCAGAGATAAAGAAGTACCAAGTAAGGAATGAGTATATGCCAGGAGTCAAAGTCAACACACACTCTGAAGCAAGAACCCTAGACAGCCAGGAACTCATTGCCAGAAATCTGAGCTATGGGGGTCCCCACTTTCTTCTAAAGAGTTTCCAGTTCTCACAACAATATCCCAAACAAAATTACATCATCCATTAATATTCTGAATTCACAATCACCATTCCCACCAGTGAGAGAAAAGTTGAGGGAAGATGAAAACACTGAACTCTTAACTGCTGCTATAAAGTCTGTGCAACCCAGAAACCATAACCTTGTCTTTCTAATGATTCAAAAATCTATTAGAATAATGAGTACTTATGAAGGAAAGCAGTGTTTAAAACAATTGACTGGTTTAGAATCACAAAGAAATGGTTTCAAAGTCTGTCTCCTCCTCCTTATAGGTATGCATCTCTTGTTAATTTTTCAAAGACTATAATAATATCCTTCCAGCAGCATTATGATGCATATTAAATGAAATACTGGCTGTAAACCACTTGTAGTCCATACCTGATCTCAACAGATACCATCCAAATGGGAAATATCTAAAGTACATTCTGAGCCTCCCTCACTGTGCCTAAGTGTTGTGTATTAATATCCTCAGAGCTACATTGTTCTGGATAATAACATACACAGCAGGTATGCTGGTGAATAGAACAGTGGTGAGTGAATGCATTGTCTCCCTCCAGTAAAGCTCTTTTTTAAAAATGTTCTTTCCATTAGGTGCAGTGTGAATTAAATAGAGAAACTAGAACTAAAGACAGACCAAAAAGTCACCCAGCAAACAGGTAGTTCATCCTCTAGAAAACTGCCAGTGTCTGACCCTTAGCTGAGGTATTGATCAGGGTCCTTTAGAATAGACCTGACAAAATAAATGAATATAGATATAGATATAGATGATATAGATATAGATTAGATATAGATTAGATATAGATATAGATATAGATATAGATATAGATATAGATATAGATATAGATATAGATATAGATAAATCTGGACTACAGACTGTTAGCCATTCTAATAAATCCCACTAGCAGACTGTGGTCCAGATAGTTACAATGGCTATCTACCAAGAGAAGATCAAAGAATCCATTAGTTGTTCTGTCCATCAGGATGGATGTCTCAACTAGTATTCAGGGTAGGTCAGAATCCCAAAGAAGTAGGCTCTAATGTGAGAATGAACTCACCAGTGAGGGTGAGGACAACCAGACAAAAAGTAAAAGCCCTTCTTCCATGACCTGTACATAGGCTACCTATCAGAAGGTGTGGCCCAGATTAAAGATGACTCTTCCTACCTCAAAAGATCTGGATTAAAGGTGTATATTCCCATCTCAAAATATTCAGATTAAAATGTGCCTTCCCCTTAGCTATACCACTCTTGGGCATATACTCAAAAGATGTCACACCATACCACAAGGACACATGCTCCACCATGTCCATAGCAGCCTTGTTTGTAATAGCCAGAAGTTGGAAACAACCCAGATTTCCTTCAACCGAAGAATAGATACAGAAAATGCGGTTCATTCACATAATGGAATACTATTCAGGTATTAAAAATGAGAATATAATGAATTTTTCAGGCAAATGGAAGGAACTAGAAAATACTATCCTGAGTGAGCTCAGACCCAAAAGGACATGCATGGTGTATACTCACTGATAAATGGATATTATCCAAAGAATACAGAATACTTAGAATACAACCTACAGACCTTAAGACGTGTAACAAGCAGAAATGCCCAAGTGAGGAAGCTTCAATCCCACTTAGAAGAGGGAAGGAAATAATCATGGGAAGCAGAGGTAGGAGGGACCTGGGTGGAAGAGGGGAGGAGGATGGGAGAGAAAGGGGAACTGATCAGATATGAGGTGGAAGAGACAGGAGAGAAGCCCAGAGGGCCAAGAGAATGAATGGAAATAAACAGCCTCAGAGAGTGGGAGGTGGGAAAACCCTCTAGAAAGTACCAGAGACCTGGGAGGTGAGACATTCTCTGGACTCATTAGAGGTAACCTTAGCCAAAATGCCCAACAGTGGGGGGAAAAGAACTCAAAGAGTCCACCACCCGTAGATAGACAGGGCCTCAAATGGGAGAACAGGGTTTCTAACCCCAGTCAAAATTCCTGGCCCAGAGTTATTCTTGTCTAAAAGAACTAGAGGACAAAAATGGATAAGAGACTGAAGGAAAGGTGGTCGAAGAACTGGCCCAACTTGGGAATGAATCTCATGGGAGTTGAGGGTGGACCAAGACCCGACTACTGTGCTATGTTGTACTTACAAACAGGAGCATGGCTGTCTTCTGAGAGACCCCACCAGCAGCTGACTGAAACAGAAGCGGATACTTACACCCAACCATTAGACTGAAGTCAGGGACCCCATGATTGAATTAGGGGATGGATTGAAGAAGCTAAAGGGGAAAGTGACCCCATAGGAAGACCAGCTGTCTCAACTAACCCAGACCCCAGGGAGCTCCCAAAGACTGAGCCACCAACCCGGAGCATACACAGGCTGGTCCGAGGCCCCTGGCACATATGTAGCAGAGGTCAACCTGGTCTGGCATCAGTGGGAGAAGGTGCACTTAATGCTGGAGAGACTTACAACCCCAAGGAAGGGGGAGGCATGGTGAAGGAGGGAGCACTCTCAGAAGCAAGGGGAGGAGGAAGACGATGAAGAACTGTGGCAGGGGTGACCAAGAGAAAAGGGAGCAATGACTGGAATGTAAATAAATAAAATAATTTATAAAAGTAAAATAAATAAAATAAAAAGGGTCTTCCCACTTCAACCGATCTAATTAAGAATAAATCCCTCACAGGTATACCCAGCCACTTCAGTTTTAGTTAAATCCCAGTTACAGTCCATTGACAACCAAAAATAGCCATCACAGCTGACCATCATTTCCTCTTGTCCCCACAAAGGCTCCTGCTGATGGATAAGTTCTGTGAAGATCAGGTGGCCAAGCAGGAATCACTGACAGTTATAGTACTAGTCAGGCCAGACTACCGAGAGCTCCAGTGTGTGGGGCTGGGGACTCAGCTGTCCACTGTGAGGAAGAAAAAAGTTCAAGTTTAGGAACACATTAATGCTCCTGGCTCTTTCCAAGTCTGGGCTCAGACTATGGGAAAGCAGCTTCCAATAGCTTCAGAGCCTCAGAAAGCTGCCCTGCAGCTGGACGGCTACCTGAAGAACACAGTAGTGAAGAGAATACACTAAGAGACCAGAGGGTGGGAGAAAGCAAAACCTGAGATTAAAGAGCATATGATATCCTGCTGTTCAAACCCACCCCCAAGTCCTGACTCTTTGATCCTATCCACTGTAAAACTCCCAGATCAATTAGCTGCACCACTGGCCTGCCACCTGTGGAGAAAGGAACTCTGAAGTAGAAAGCAGTCCTACCAGCACCGACCATGGAGTCCATCTCCAGCTAGGTATATCACTGCTCAGACATACTCTGCTATTCCAGAAAGGCTGGGTGTGGTCTGTAACCAGACATGGGCATAAAGGGGTGTTTAAGAAATGCCATGTGGTGCTCTATGCCCGTGATCCCATAACCCTGAAGAATGACTATGGCAGGAGAGTTTCAAATTTGAGGCCAGTTTTGACTACATAGCAATAAGCAAGAGAAGGAAGAAGGAACAGAGAACAAGGAATGTATAAAGGCAGGGGGGATGGAAGTGTGCTCCACAGCCCACCACTTACCAAGTTCTTCTAGGGAGCAATGAAGAAGAGGCTGTCTCCAAGGACAGGGCCTGTCTTTGGAAATAATGACAGATGGCAAATCTGATTATTCCCCGCCCCCCATGCCCGATTTTTCTCTCCCAAGCCCTATTTAAAAAAATATAAGGGGAAAAAGTATCAAGGATAAAAGTTGCTGGGTTCCCGTTAGTATTGCTTTGGTTTGGGGTTTTCTCAGATCTGAAAGGTATTTTTAATTCAAGAAACTGAACTTCAAAAAGAAAAAAGAGAGCCCAAACCCAAACTTTCCCTCTTTGAAGACTGTCTGGACACTTCAGCAGTCAGCCAGAAGGCTCTGTTCCTTCCCCAGCAAACAAAACAAGGCTTCACAACCGAGGCTCTGAACAGTTCTATTCTGGGTATCCACAAACGAAGCCATGCTTACAGAAAGGTAGATGATCCCTGCCACCCAACTCTCATACTCAATTCCAGCAACCAAGAAAGACCAATCCTCCAGGAAGCCACAGTTCCTGTCTGGTTTCATCGCTGCTTGAAAGGACTGAGATTCTGGCAGTCTATGGGAGCCACCCAGTGGTGAGCAGGTGTTTCTAAGGCAAAGCTGTCCACAAATGCAAGGGTTCCTTAACTCAGGGTCAGAAGACTCTGACCACCATCAAGCTCTCTCTCTCTCTCTCTCTCTCTCTCTCTCTCTCTCTCTCTCTCTCTCTCTCTCTCTCTCTTCCTCTTCCTCCCTTTCTTTCTGGAAGGAACAGAGAAAGGAGAAAGGAAGAGAGGGAGGAGGGGAAGTTTAGAATATTCACTTTGTCTAGCATCATGGCAGTTCTTCCCTCTTGTTTCTCATTCAGATTTTGCAGTGAGAATTAGTACAGATTGATCCACCCAAATCCAAATACAGTCTCAATATTAACAGCTGAATGACTATGCCAGCAATAGACTGCTTTTCAGGTAGCTATAGGGGTTTTGAAAAATATCATGGACTTCATTGTCTGAATTTGGAAAGGGAACATGCAAATTTCATGCTTTTTTTTGAATAGAGATGCTCCTTACCTGGTCAACACAGCTCACACAAATTTCCTAAACCTGTACAGAATGTGTCTCATCACATTGGGAGAAAATCTGAAAGCCCTGTCCTTTGCGGGAAGCATAAAAATCCCATTTAAACTTGCCCACCCTCTCAGAAATCAGAAAAAGAAAGGCTCAATCCACCAACTCAGGACACCTAGAAATAATGTACTGGAGCAGAGCTGCTGTCCAGTTTGAAGCCTGAGTCTCTCGGCTGCAGAGCTGACACAGACATCATATCATCATATAGTTCCACTTCAGGCTTCCTGCCAGACCTTCCCTGCAGCCTCTTCCCTAGAAGAGGTAGGCAGGGAGGCTTCTGGCCTTTCCATTTTCCTTCTGTCTACCGGGTCCTGTCATCAACAAGATGAACTCTGAGAATCCCAGGCTTCTGTGTTGCTTCCCAATGTTGAACTGTGAATCCTACTATCTGCTATGTCTAAATTCTAATGATGAATTTCAAATTCCCACTTTAAACAAGAGATAAAACTACTATTGATTGGTGTCTTTGGAAATCTAATCACTACTTCTTCCATTTCTTCAAGCATGGTAGAGTGAGTGGCCAGCAGATTGATCTGAAATAAATTTTTCATTGGGTCAAAGTTTTTCATAAATGAAGTTTAAAACTCAGAAGGTTAAAAAAAAGTCTGGTGACATATACATAAAAAATGCTGAATCATTTAAAATTGTTAATATATACTAATAAGGTGGAAAATCTGACCATGGCATTTGTTTTCCAGTAGACCTAATTAACATATACACACACAGTGTGCTCATGAACATGCATATATCATTGTAAAATAGAACAATACAATTAATTCTGTTTCAAACCTTTTATTATATAAATTGAAAAACAACATTAATTAATGAAATTTATCAAAGACAATACAACTTCAAATTGAATATCAAAATAAAGTTTGCACAAATTATTATATCAAAAATCATCAAAATTAAGATGTTAATCTGGGCCATAATGGACTAAATGGTCCATTTCTATTCCAGTGTCATTTTTTTCTGTGTAGAACATATGTTCTCACAGAGTAAGAAGACAATAATGTGACTGTTTCACTTGTTACTGGGGGGGGGGACTTTCCACAGGGTGATAGCTTTGTGGGAATTAATTATTCTAGGCTCTCTGGTCTATATATGTTTGAAAAATTATACAATAAGGGTGCTTAAAGAAGAATCTTCTTAAGGCAATGATAAGTGAAGCCTCTCCACATAAAGTCCTCACAGAGTCAACTTAGTTTCAGAAGTGTTCCCTGGAGCTTGTGAGCACCAATGTTCTAGTATCTTCTCTGTTATGGGAACAAACAGGACCAAGAAGAAAGGGTTTGTTTCATCTTACAGCTTACGCTCCATTACTTATGGAAACTGGGCCAGAAATCCAAAGCAGGAACCGTTAGTTAATGCTGCTTGCTGGCTTTGCTTTGGGTCACTCTCAGGTTCATGCATGACTGGCTTTCTTATACACCCTAAGACCTGAGGAACGATGCTACCCACAGTAGGCAGAGTCCCACTGCACCAGTTAATCCCTCAAAGACATGTCCACAGACCAACCAGAAAAAGATGATTGAGACCCCTTTTCCAGGTGATTCTAGATTATGTCAAGTTGCCAGTTAATGCCAACCAGGAAAATTGCTTTCAGATAGCAAGATAGAGTCCTGAGCACTTTTGCCCTGTGTCTTGTCTTACAACAGTCCCACTGTTTTTACTGATAACCCAAGAGGACAAACTGACTCAATAATCATCAAATCTGTGTGCCAGGCAGGGATGGTGACACATACCTACAATTTCAATATTCAGAAAGTACTGAGGCCAATCTGAACTACAAAGGTAGTTTGAGTTCATTTCAACCTAGGTTATACAGCAAGACCCTGTCTCAAATAAGAAAGAAAGTCTCAAAACATGAGTTAGATACCCAAGACCCACAGGATGGAAGAACAGAACGCGCTTCCACAAGTTGTCCTTTGGATTTAATTGTTCACTGCTTCACACTTGGGGCACATACACGTGAACACATATACACAGAGATAGATAGATAATAGATAGATAGATAGATAGATAGATAGATAGATAGATAGATAGATAGATTGATAGATAGATAGATAGATAGATAGATGGATAGATGGATGGACGGACAGACAGACATATAGGGGTATTCCTCCTAGAAAAGAAGTTTCTCCATCAAATGCCATTTAACCTCACAATAGTAAACTATTTTATTTTAACAGTGTTGGAATTGTTAAATTCAATCACTGGGCTTATTCAATGGATCAGTTGTATGTATAAGGTTGATTACATGCTTCAAGTACTTTTTTATTGATAAATTCCACTGGACAGGACTATGTGAAAAGTCCTGTGTTAACAAACTCAGCATTCCAGAGAAAAAATAGAAAATACTGTTAAATCAGGGTTTCGCCTAGGGAAGTTTAATGAAGAAATGGTTTGACCAAATGTGGGAGGGAAAGGAGATGATGCCCTTAAGCGAGTGATAGCAGCCTGCCATTAACCTGTCCTTTAAAAACGAACAGATAAGGGAGTAGCTCACAGAGAACACAGAAGAGACTATATCAGAGAATTAGAGATAGCTTTCCCCCAGAAAGACTTTTGGATTTTGTAGTGGCTAAACCAAATTGGACAAGGGACAAGGCAGCCCTTAATGCTCTTAAAAGTCAGCCTCCTGGAAGGGTGGTGTCAAATGAAGATGACTGCTACACAGGATGATCCCACTTAATTTACATAAGAATTCTTATTCACACTCGATCAGAAAACAGAGCAAGTGAGATGAGTAAACAACAGATCAGTCTTAGCATCCAGCTCTGCCCACATCTGTAATCAAAACTACTCGGGATGAAATTTGCAAGTAAGTGGATAAAAATAAATTTTAAAAAAATTCTCCTAATTGACGTAATCCAGACCCAGAAAAACAAATACAGCATATATTCACTTATATGTCAAAATTAGCTCTTAAGTCAAAATAAACAAGCACAGAGATTGGATATATAGTAAGAGACTAGGAGGAACAGATAGCTCTCCCTAGGAAAGGGAAGGAGGACAGATAGTTATGGATGGAAGGATAGAGGCTGCAAGAGGGATGTCAAGGGATAGGCAAAATTAAGGGTCATTTGAAGGTTATGGAATCCAAATACAGAAGAAGCATCCTAAAATATATGCATACATGAAGACAATCTAAATAAAATCACTAAATAATGGAGGAGGCAGAGTTCATCTAAATAGCTCTTGTCACCAACGAATCTTTCAGTACTAGGAATAGATTACATCTAAATGAATTGTTAGTCAAAGTGGTCCCATGGGAACTACTGCTCAACCTAAGCCATTGCCAAGATTATAGTTTTCTCTCCACAAACTGACAGCAAGGCCCTATTGCTGAAGATAACACCTCTACATCTCACTGAATATACAGAAGTCAAGCTGGTATCTACATAGGACTTTAATCTCAATGTGCTAGTATCTTTGGTACAGGAAGTTACTCTGCATGCTACCAAAGGAGAAATGTAAACACAGCATAGCAACAAATCCTTTGATCTACAATGGTGTTTTGCCTCCATGATATGCTAGTTAAATGGTGGCACTAAACTTGTTGGAGAAGCCAAACAATATCTGATTAAAGCTAAGGCCCATTCTATGAGAGGGAAACCATACCCAACACTGTTTGGGTGACCAAGACTAGAGAGCTATAGGGGAAAACCAAATACTACTGTTCTAGTATAACAACACTGCAATAAAATGGCTTCTATTAGCACTCTGCTGAATTCATAGATCAGTGCCTTGCTCAGCCATCATCAGAGAAGCTTCCCCCTGTGACAAATAAGAACAAATACAGAGACCCACAGGCAGACAATAGGCAGAGAGTGAGAGTCCTTGGAATACTCAGCCCTAAAAGAAATGTCTCTGTTAAATCCCTTCCCTCAAGACTCAGGGAACTCTGAGAAATAAGAAAAAAGAGTATCCGAGGCAGAAAGGATGGAGGAAAGAAAACAAGTCCTCTAAATTAAATGGATCAATTAATCTATGAATATACAGAGTCTGAGGTAGCATGCACAGGGCCTGCACAGTTCTGCACCAGATGGGATGTTAGAGCTGAAAGGAGAAGTGTAAACATGCCCTCATCCTTATCCCAGAAGCTACTCCAACTGATAACCATTAAATAAAAATTTAGGTTTTTACACAAGAAATAAATAACTTGATATGAGCAAAACCAAAAGAAGGGAAGCATACACATTTTTACCATCACCACCATCACTACCACCTCTACCACCACCACCCATTATCACCACTACCATCATCACCACTGCCACCACCACCACCAGCAGCAACAACAAAATAAGGAATCAACAATCATTGGTCATGGATATCTCTTAATTCAATAGTCTCAATTCTCCCATAAAAATATACAAACTAACAAAATGAATGTGAAAACAAGATTTATCCTTCAGTACATCCAAGAAACATGTCACAAAATCAAAGATAGACATTACCTCAGAGTTGAAAAAACAATATCCCAAGCAAATGGTCCTAAGAAGCAAGCAAAATACTTTAATAACTAACAAAATAGTCTTCACACCAAAACCAATCAAAAAGGATACTCATAAAGGTAAAAATCTACGAAGATGATATTTCAGTTCTTTAAATCTATGTCTGAAACACAAGTGCACCCAAGTTTGTAAAAGAAACTCTACATAGTTTAAATTATATATTCACATTCACATACTGATAGTTAAAAACATTAATACCTCATTCACACCAATGGACAAGTCATCCAAACAAAATTTAAACAGAGAAATACTGGAGCTAACAGACATTATAAACCAAAAATATCCAACAAATGTTTACAGACCATTTCACCAAAACACAAAGGAATATATGTTCTTCTCTGCATCTAATTAAAGCTAGATATAAACAACAGAAACAACAGAAAGCTTACAAACTCATGGAAACTGAACAACTCTCTACCAAATGAAAAATGGGTCAAAAAGAGGATGAAAGACATAAATTAAAGGCTCTAGAATTCAATGGAATGAATATTCAGCATAAACAAACTTATGGGACACAATGAAAATGAGCCTAAAAGGAAAGTTCACAGCACTAAGTGCCTACATTAAAAAACTGGAGAGATCTCATACTAGCAACTTAACAGCACACATAAAAACCCTAGAGCAAAAAGAAGTAAGCACACCCAAGAAGAGTAGATGGCAAGAAATAATCAAATAGAGAAAAAAATCAATCACAAAGAAATAAAGAGAACAATACAAACAAGAGCTGGTTCTTTTAGAAAACTAACAAACTAGAAAAACTCTTATCCAAACTAACTAAATGATGGGGAACTAAAAACAAAACGGGGCATAGCAACAGACACTGAGGAAATTCAAAGAGCCATAGGAATATACTTTAAAATCCTGCACTCCACCAAACTGGAAAATCTAAAGAAATGGACAATTTGCTTGGTTGGTACAACTTACTATAGTTAAATTAAGATTAGAGAAACAACTTAAATAGACTTGTAACCCTTAGTGAAATAGAAGCAGTCATTAAAAATCCAAGGCCAGATGGTTATAGCACAGAATTCTACCAGACTTTCAAAGAAGAGTTAACTACAAAACACCTCAAATTATTTCACAAAATAGAAACAGAAGAAACATTGCCAAGTTTATGTTATAAGGACACAGTCACCCTGATAAACCACACAAATACTCAAAAAAGAAAGAGAATTACAGACCAACATCCCTCATGAACATTGATATTTTTTCTTTTTTTCTTGTTTTTTTAATTTATTTTTTATTGAATATCATCTTCATTTACATTGCCAATGGCAAAACCTTTCCCGATATCCCCCCTCCCCTATGACCCCCAACCCCTCCCATTCCTCCTTCCCCCTACCTCCACATATATGCCTCTCCACCCAACACACTCCCTTCCCCCCCTTGGTTTCCCTTTGTTGGGGCCTCTGTTGAGCCTTTACCTGACCAAGGACCATTCTTCCCACTGATGCCCAACAAGGCCTTCCTCTGCCACATTTTTGGCTGGAGCCATGTATGAACATTGATATTAAAAAATACTCACAAGCCAAATCCAAGAACACATCAAAAAGATCATCCACCATGATGAAGTAGAGGTGCATGTATGGATGGTTCAACATATGGTGATTAGTCAATGTTATCCACCATATAAACAACCTGTAAGAAAAAATCACATGATCACCTCATTAGATGCAGAAAAGAACTTTGGCAAAAATCTAACACCCCTTCCTGATTAAAAGTCCTGGAGAAACAAGGGACATACCTAAACATAATAAAGGCAATTTACAGCAAACCTATAGCCAATATCAATTTAAATGGAGAGAAATTCTAAGAAATTCCACTAAAATCACAAACAAAACAGGCTGTCCACTCACTCTATAGCGATTTAATACCATACTTGAAGTTTTAGGTAGAGAAATAAGACAAGGCGATCAATGGAACTCAAATTGGAAAGGAAAAAGTATAGTATTATTATTTTCAAATGACATAATAATATTTGTAAGTGACCCTAAAAATTCCACCAGAGAACTCCTACAGTAGACAAATGCCTTCAGTGAAGAAGATAGAAGCAAGATTAATGAAAGGAATCAGCAGTCCTCCTATATAGAAATGACAAACCCACTGAAAAAGAAATCAGGGAAACAATACCCTTGATAATAACCACAAATAATATAAAATATTTTGGGATAACCCTAACCAATCAAGTAAAAATCTTGATTGATGAAAACTTCAAGTCTTTGAAGAACAAATTGAAGAAGATATCCTAAAGTGGAAAGAACTCCTGGGCTCATGAATGGGTAGGATTAGCATAGTACAGATGGCCATCCTACCAAAAGCAATTTACAGCTACAGAACAATCCCCATCAAAATCCCAACACAATTCTTTAGAGACTTTGAAAGGACAATCTCAACTTCAGATGGAAACAAAAAAAATAAAAACAAGAATAGCTGAAATAATTTTGAACAATAAAAGAACTGCTAGAGGCATTACCATCTATGATTTCATTTTGTTCTATAGAGCTATAGTAATTTAAAAAATGCTTCATGGTATTGGCACAAAAATGGATTAATGGAATTGAACTGAAGAACCAAACGTAAACCAAACAAAACAGGCTGTCCACTCTATTGACACCTGTTTTTTTTTTTTTTTTTAATAAAGAAGCTGGATACACACTAGAAAAGAAGACAGCATTTTCACAAATAATATTGGTCAAAGTGGATGTATGCATGTAGAATAATACAAATAGATCCATCTTATGCCTTTTAGAATGACTAAGATCAATAGTCATTCTATGCTGGTAAGGATGTAGAGCAAGGGGAACACTTTTCCACGGCTGGTTGGAACTGTAAAAAACTTTTACGGCCACCATGAAAATCAATATGGTGATTGCCCAGAAAATTGGGAAGCAATCAACTTCAAGACCCAGCAATACCACTCCTGAGCATATACAAGAAGAATAGTCTGTCATACCAAAAAGACACTTGCTCAAGCATGTTCACTGTAGCTTTAATCACAATAGCCAGAAACTGGAAACAATCTAGATGTCCCACAACAGAAGAATGGATAAATAAAATATTCTGTGTTTACACAAGGAGGTATTACTCAACTATTTTTTAAAAAAAAATGACATCATGAAATTTGAAGGCAAAGGGGTAGAACTAGAGAAAAATCATCTTGAGGAAGGTAACGCAGATCCAGAAAGATGAATATGGAACATATCTACTTATGAGTAAATATTAAACATTAAGTAAATGATAGCTACACTATAATCTGTAGATCAGAGTGGTTAGGTAAAGAGGAAGGGTGTAGGCAGGACACATGGAGAGGGGAAAATAATATTTGTGGGTGGACTAGAGAAGATGGGGAAGAAAGCAAGATAGAAGGATCATGTTGGTAGGGAGGTTTTAATGGAGGGAGAGGGCATGGGGAGAGAAGACTCAGGGAGGGCAGTGGAGGATGATGTGGGAACCTATTGCAGTGGAAATTTCCTGGAATCTATGAAGGTGAACCTAGTGGGAACTCCTAGTAGTGATGGATATGGAGGCTGAACTGACCATCTCTTGTACCAGGAAAGGTTCCCAATGGCAGGACTGGGATGTTGGCAGAGAATGTCCTGTGGAGATCCCCAAACTATGCAGGAGGGTCATGCTAGGACAAAGGATTTTGCTCAGCAAACTGACAGTGAGGCTCCATTGTCAAGGTAACATCCACATAGCTCATTAAATGTGGAGAGGTTGAGATAGTGCCTACATGGAGCCTTCACCCCTACATTCTAGCCAGTTTAATATGGGAAGGTCCTTGGCAGGCTACTAAAAGAGAAACAAAGACCCATCCAGCCATGAAACCTTTGATATACAATCTTTCCTTCCTGAAAGATATGCTATGACAATCATGACACAGAACTTGTGGGAGTAGTGAACCGGTGTCTAATCTGACTTAAGGCCCACAGCACAAGAGGAAACCCATACCTCTTGAGAGTGTTACCCAACACTGGTTGGGTGACCAAAAACAAGAGACTAGATAGCCCAGAGACCTAGGGAAAAAACAAACAGGACTGGTCTAAAATAAATCAATATAGTGATTCCTAATGATATTCTGCTATACTCATAGGTAAGTGGCTTATTCAGTCATCCTCAGATAGGCTACCTCCTGCTACATATGGAAACTGATGCAAAGACCCACAGCCAGACGTCATATGGACAGTCTAATTTGGAGGTCTCCAATAAATTCCCCCCTTTGGAGCTTAAAGAATCCTATGGAACAGGAGGTAGGAAGTGTGAGAGTCAGAGATCATGGATAACACCAGGAGAATATGGCCCTCTGAGTCAGCTAAGCAAGATATACATGAGACTGGAGAAGCAAGCATGGGGCCTCTGTGGATCGTTATCAGGTCCTCTGCATACATATTTTAGCTATCACCTTAGTGTCTTTATCGGACTCCTGTGTGTGAGAATGGATCTCTGACTCTTGTGCTCGTTCTTGGAACGCTTTTCCTCATGTTGAGTGGACATGTCTGACTTTGATATGATGGTTTTTGCTGCATCATATTACATTTTAATTTGTTATTTTTGGCATTTATCTCTTAGAAGTCTGCCCTATTCTAATGTAACAGAAAGGGAGTGGATCCAGAGGAGAGGTGATGTGGGGAGGAACTGGGAGGAGTGGAGGGAGGGGAAACTATATTCAGGATATATGGTATGAGAAAAAAATCTGTTTTCAATTAAAAAAAGAAATTTTTGTTTCCTCCAAAGGATTCTCACTGGAGAAACAAACAATTCTGAATAATAGACTGCATGTCCAACAATAGGTGGACAGCAGAAAAGAAACTCAGTGGCATCTTTGGAGGTTCCTTGTCTCATAATGTCATGTAAGGTTTTGTTTTGTCTTGCCTTGTTTTTATTTGTATTGTTGTCTTTCTTTTTATCCTATAGGTCCTTTGCTTATATATAATGGTTTCCAGTTTAGTGTTTTTATGGGATTCCAAAATATGTGAACAAGTGTTTCTCCATGTCTATATGGTTCCGTGTGCCTTTTCTTGGGCTCTTTTCTTTCTGTTTGTTTTATACTATTCCAAGATGTTTGAGTTTTGCTTTATCTTATTTTGTTCTGATTGTTCCTTAGAAGCCTGTTGTTTTCCAAGAAGAGATCAGAAAGGGAGTGGATCTGGATGTGTGGGGAGATGGGGAAGAACTGGAAGGAGTAGAGGGAGGGGTAACTATAATCAAGATATATTCTGTGGCATAGGCCCACAAATGGAAACAGCCCTCCCATCAGAGCCAAACTCCTTACCCTCTCTCCACCATCTCCCGATGTGTATTTGTGGCTCAGACCTACCTGATCTCAGCAGTGCAGTACTTGGTCAAGAAGTGAATTCAGATGCAATTCCTGTGGGCTTTGGTGTCTCACCAGATATCTGTACCATCTCAACCAGAATGCATACACCTTAGCTGCCAAATTTGGGACAGGTTTTTGTACCTCAGCAAAAGATGTGCACAAAATCATATCCATGAATTCAAGTCATCTCACGTCTGTTAACTGCTTTGGAACCTTTTGTCACTTTCCTGGGAAAGGTGCTGGTGGTGTGCTTCAGCGCTTTCGGAGGCCCAATAGCATTTAACTACAACTGTGCACTCCAGGCGAGAGCCCTCCCTCTGCTGCTAATTGCCTCGGTTGCCTACTTAGTGGCTCACAGTCTCTTATCTGTATTTGAAACTGTGCTGGATGTACTTTTCCTGTGCTTTGCACAGACCTGGAAACAAATGACAGATTGTCGGAGAAACCTTACTTTATGGACCCAGGATTTTTGAGTTTTGTAAAACAGATCAACAACTTTAACAATGCAAGATCTCAAGGACACAAGGGCTCATTACTAAATGAAGAGGGGACAGAACTCAGTCCCATCCTGAGCTAGGGGCCAAGAGACATTGCACTTAAAGAACCTGACCATGCTTTGATCACCTACGACAAAATCTACAGCCATTTTCACATGAGCTAGAGGAAGAAAAATGTTAAAACTATGTTTATAAAAGGCACAATATGACTGGGCACAGAGACAGACGTCTATAATTCAAAACTTGAAGAGGCTGAAGCACAAAGACCACAGTATAAGGCTAGCCTGAGCTATATATTCAGGAGTTAAAAGCTAGCCTGAATGCTACATAGAGACCTTATCAATCAATCAATCAATAATGTTGGCTCACTGGATAAAAGCACCTGTTGTCAATCTGAGAAACTAAATTAATACCCCTAGCCCCACATGGTAAAAGGAGAGAACCAATTCCTACAAGTTGTCCTCAGACCTCCACATGTGTTCCATGTGTTCTCTCTCTCTCTCTCTCTCTCTCTCTCTCTCTCTCTCTCTCTCACACACACACACACACACACACACACACACACACACACATACATACATCAAAAAAGAACAAATATATACATATATACATATACATATGTGAGAAAAATCTATTTTTAGTTAAAGAAATAACTATTTATGTACTATAGATGCCTTACCTGTAAGGGTCTTTTAAAATATTCCCATTTTAAAACCTAAATGGGATGACACATGCCTTTAATCCCAATACTCAGGAGGTAGCAGCAGGTGGATCCCTGTAAATTTGAAGCCAACCTAATGTATATAGTGAATTCTAGGACAGCCAAGGCCACATGGTGAGGCCTGGTCTCTAAAACAACAAAAGAAATTGCTGTTTCACTGTAACAGTTCACTGACATAGTGACTAATCAAATGTTGGCTGGAAAACAGAAAACTAGCAAATCTTTGGCACAACACAAGCTATGTTTGCAAATTTGTTTTAATTTTCCATTTTTTAAACAAAATTCTCCCCGTCTGTTAAGAATTCCACAGATGAACGAGTAAAGAAAGGGAAAAGGGGTGGAGGGAGGGAATCCTTTAGTTTAATTCTTTTGATAACTATTTCTTACAGCAGGGCTCCCCCACCTGGCAATATTTGGAAATGCAGATACCATTTTATTTTAAAGGACTTAAAACACTCCAGGCACTGAAGTTGTATGTGCTGGGTATCACATCAAAACAAGAAAGAGAAAAGGCAACATGGCCAGACTAAGGTGACTCATGCAGCATGGCTCGCACAAAACTCCTTCGTCTAGATTATCAAAGCCAGCCGTGAGGCCAAATCCACACTGTGTCATAATGCAATGTGCATATATCTATCTAGCTGTTTAGTCCCCCACCACTGGGTAACAAGTGTCTGTTTCATAAAGAAAAAAATTACAGTGAAAAACATAGGGTACTCTGTTTGAACAACACTGCAAGAACAAATCAAACATGTCTCAAAGCACACAGAGCTAGAAACAGGACACCATTCCTGCCCTCATGAAAGAAAAACTTAATGAAAATGGATCAAAAGGTTAACACAAAATGTAAGTTCTTCATAGCTACAATAGTATACAGAGGGAAAATTAGAACATGAAGTTTGAGGATGGGATTCTTAAGGAATATTCACCTGCAGCATATATATTTTTTGTTGTCCATTTCTTACAAAAAAAAAAAAACCCATAAACCTGCAAACACTGAACAGCATTATGCCAAAAGCTTGGGCTTGCACTGTTGGTTAACCTTGCATAGGCCAATCTAAATAACATGAGATGACATTCGTAGGGTGCTTACCTTTCAGATTGCTTGAAGATATGCAATATCCAAGGAGTAAGTTTTGGTTTTAGTTAACAAAACTAGGAGGTAGGATTGAAATCCTAACATTGATTGAGTCATGACCTTTGATTTCATTGATGCACAGCAAGAGGTTCTCCTGGCAAATGGCCAACAATTCCAGCCACCCCAGTGAGGACTCATTTGAGAAGAAACCATGGCTCAAATGCCCATCTTATTTGAACCCCTCCTGGCCCAAGTCTGCTCACCATCTGCCTCCAACTGCCAGAAAGATTACGTGAAAAAGTAGCCACAAAGCACAATCCATTCATGGAACTGTAAGAAAAACACCATGTTTAAGAGCCTAAGAGCCACCATATTTTGAAGTAGTATGCTATACAGTAGCATATAGCTGTAACATTATAGATGATAGGTAGGTAGGTAGGTAGATAGATAGATAGATAGATAGATAGATAGATAGATAGATAGATAGATACATAGATAGATACATAGATAGATACATAGATAGATAGATAGATAGATAGATAGATAGATAGATAGATAGATAGATAGATAGATTTTAAGTACATAGAGCACACAGCCTTCAACTGCATCAAATTATCCTTTACCAAAAATCATAGTAAGTTCAGTTTGTCAGAAGGGATTCAGAAAGATTTACAGAAAACATGACATTTCTCCATCTGAAGGTTAGAAAATTTGAAAGCTAGTCTCTTGGCCATTAAACAGATTCCATGAATGTTCTCTGAACCAGTCACTGACACCCCTCCAGTTGACCCTCTCTACAGGGCACAAACATGAATTTGGTTGGACAAAAACCCAATAAGCTCATTTCTCTGTAAGGGTTAGCATCATCAAACCTGCTACAGAAAGCAAACAACAAAACTACCTGCTGCATAGAAGACAAGGCTTAGGATACCAATATCCATGTGATAAGCCAGTCATCCTACTCACACCTGGACTCCAAGAGAGGCAGAGACAGGAGGATTCCTGAGACCTGTTGACTGCCAACCTGGCTAAGAGTATGCAAGTCCCAGGTTCAGGAAGAGAAGCTTTTTCAAACTTATAGGTCAAAACCAACAGAAGTGGACATCAGACACCCTCCTTAGCACATATACTCACAGACACACACACACAAGTAAATAAATAGCTCATTAATATTTTTTTTACTTTAAGTTATGTGTATATGTGGGGCAGGTAGCAGCACATGAGTGCAGTATCCTCAGAGACATAAAGAAGGATTCCCTGGAGCTGGAGTTATTAGCCATTCAGTGTGGGTACTAGGAACTGAACTCTGTTCCTATGGAAGAGTGAGAGGCGCTCTTAACCACAAGCCATCTTCCCAGCCCTATGAAAATCATCTTTAAGAGACACCAAGAACTACTGTATGAATTCACATTTCCAAAATAGGAGTTGTTAAACCAATCTGGCCAATGACTCAATCACCAGCTAATGCATTGCCCAAGACCACTGAGCCTGGCGATTTGCCATTGATTCTGCTATATTTAATGGTAAAAAGAGGGATCATTAAGTATATGGAAACATCAAGGCATCTCAAAAACTATAGCTACTCAGCAAAATATGAGTTACAATATTACCTAGCCTCAGTCCTAAGGAGGCCACTTGGTAAAATCCTAAGATTTCACTTCTCACTGTGTCCTTTGTGGTTTAGTGCTTTGATTTGAGGAGTGGGAAGGGTAACTGTAGAAGGTCCTTCAAGAATAATGCCACATTGCTATTTAAGAACTGTGAGCCTTTAATGACACACAGAAAACTGAATAGAGGGAGACAATTATTTCTAAAATTGGATGGTTGTCAGCAAGATAAGTACTTAGTGCTTAGCATCTCCACTCTGTGGTCCCTCCTCTCCTGAGTACTTGGTTTTAGAAAGGCTTGCGGAATAAATAATTAGGGTTTCTTGACCATGGTGGAGTTCTCTGTGTATGCAACCATTAATTTGCACAATTATAGGGATGTGTGTGGTTTGTTATATTTAGTGGATTATTATTTGCCTTGTAGGTTAAAGTAGGTTTTTTTTGAAGAATTAACAATGTATTTCCAAATGGTGTGAGATTTAACTGGGAAAGTGAATCCACTGCAGTCAGTCACACTGCATGTCCCAATAATGGTGTCATGTTGAAGCATATCATTATCTGCTGACCTGTTAGAAGTGACAACATGCCAAGAACTTAAAAAAATCCACATCAGGAAATTTAATGTATGCCCAGTTTTCTTTTCTATGATGAACCCTAAACTGTGAATGAATCATTATCTGATCATAATTGCATAGTAGTTTTAAAATCTGCCATAGAAATGACATATTAAAACATTTGGAAAACAATACAGACCAATCCAATTACTTCCATTACTCACATTCCACTTGATTTTACTTTATTTTGTCATTTACTTATTTATTGTTGGGTTTCTGGTATGGAATCTAAGACCTCAAATATCTAGGCAAGTCCTAGGTCTTTGATGCACATCTCCAGCCCCCTTTCTGCATTTTTTTTCTCACTAGGTTTTCTAGACTAGCCATGAACTTGAGTTCCTCCTAAATGGATGTTCTGAGTTGTTGAGATGCCAGGCCTATGGCCACCAAGGCTTGACTCTACTTCAACTGATATAAACATATTAGTATGTTTCTCCTCAACACTGTCTTTTCTAAGCAGGCATTCTTTCCCAAATTAGAGATTCTGAACAAAAAATACTACATATGTCTATTTATGGAAACAATATCTGATAACAAATAGTATTTCAAATAATAAAAAGTGTTTTCTTTCTTTATTTCTTTCTTTTTTACTAAATTGTTTTACTTATTTACATTCCAGATGTCAACCCCCTTTCCTGATTCCTACTCCCAGAGTTCTTCACCCCATTCCCCCTTCCTCTTTGCCTCTAAGAGGATGCTCCCAAACTCCCACCTCATACCCCCAACATCCCCCTTCCCAGAGGCATCAAGTCCTTACAGGGTTAAGTACATCCATTCCTACTGAGGCCTCTGCTATGTATTCTTTTATTGATGGCTTAGTCCCTGGGAGCTGTGCGGGGTCCAGGTTAGTTGATATTGTTGTTCTTCGTTGCTATCCCCTTCTGCTCCTTCAATCTTTCCCCTAACTCTTTTTTGAGGGTCCCTGACCTCCAATGGTTAGAGTAAACAACAGGTTCTCATGAGTGTATACATTGTAGAATGACTTAACCCAACTAATAAACATTGGATTTTAAGTGGTTATTTAAACAGCTAAAATCCCTCAACCATTTCTGAGTAAATCAAATGTTTAAGTACTAAGAAATGAAACTCAAAGACACTTAGAAAATAACATGGAGGATTCTTCTAAATTTACTTTTAACATTACAATTCCAAATATATATATACACTAAACTCTGGTGCACCCAACTTTATAAAAAGTGTAGTATAGTACTTAAATGCATATTAAGTTCAATTCTGTAACAGTAAGTAAATTCATTGCCTGTGTGTCCATAGATAGGTCATCTGGACAACAAAACATAAACAAAACAAAACAAAACAAAAAATAAAACAGACAAACATCAGAATTAAATGAGATCATGTATCATTTAACCTAAAAAAAATCTACAGAATACTCTACCTAAACACTAAAGAATATACTTTCTACTCAGCAGCTCACAGAAATTTCTCTAAAATAGACCACATACTGAAACACAAAACATATCTTTACAATTTCCTAAAATCTGAAATAACTCTATGTATTCTATTTAAGCATATTGTAATAAAACAAAAGCTAACACAAACAAATCTACAATAAATCATGCAAACATATGGGAATTAGACCACAAATGTATTACTTAATGGTGATTGGTTTAAAAAAGAAATAAAAACTGGGGGGAAAATACCTGTACAACATCCAAATGAAAATACACCACAACAAAACATCTGGGATCCATTAAAAGTGGCAAATATTACTGTGAATGAGGTAACCTAGACCCAGAAAGACAAGCACCTCATCTTCTGCCATTTGTAGATTATGGCTCCCAATCATTCTATGTGAATATATAACACAGAATAGTTGAAAAAAATCAAGAAAATGTAAAAGTACCATGGCTGAAGGGGGAGTGGAACAAGAGCTCTAGAAAAAGAAATAGTTGGACACAGGTGCTATATATAAATGAGGGAGTAGGGAAAAGAGGGAAACTGTGACTGGGTAGATGGGAAGCTGGGGAAAAGGGAGAGAAAGGAACGATAAATATCAATAAGGATGTTTGAAAAATGGGGAAACATTTTGTTTAGTTAAAAGTATATTTTTAATATAGATGTGTATATGAATGTACATAATTAAATGAAGTTTTTCCACATGGAGTGATAATGTCCACCCAGAGGATCTATAAACTATCTAACAAAGACCAGTGCCAAGCATTGGAAACCTCCTTTCAAATTGTTGGTAAGAGTAATCCAAGATATTCTATAGACAATATAAGCTATTGTTGTTACCCTTGTCTCCTGAAACTTGAAGGTAAGACTGTATTGTCAAAGACCAGGCACTTCAGACAGAGGACTTAGAAGAGCCCAGCTGGAAATGGCATAAGGACCTTTGAGGTTAGCTTGATAGTACCTGAAGGTGCTATGCTGTTGCCAGGGAGAAATGCAAATGATAGTCTTACCCAGAAGTAAACCTTGTGACCCATAACCACCTGCATGACAAGCTATCTCCAAGCATGCACTAGTGGCATTTGTTGGCTTAAGGCCCACTCAACAGGAGGTAGTTCCCTCCTGGAACTGTATACCTCATCAACCACCTGTGACTGGTGAGGTGAGGTCATGGGCCCTAGAGAAAAACCTACCCCTAACACTTTCCCAAATAATTCCCAACCACATTCTAAATACTTATTCTATGCCTGGAGAAAAGGAACATAATTGTGGGTGACTTCAATACCCCACTCTCCTCAATGGACCAATCAGGAAAACAGAAACTAAACAGGGACACAGTGAAACTAATTGAAGCTTTGGACCAATTGGATTTAACAGATATATTTAGAACTTTTCATCCCAAAGCAAAAATATATATATACCTTTTTCTCAGCACCTCATTGTAACTTCTCCAAAATTGATCATATACTTGGTCACAAGACAGACCTCAATAAATATAAGAAGATCTAAATAATCCCATGCCTCCTATCAGATCACTATGGAGTAAAAGTGGTCTTCAATAGCAACAAAATCAACAGAAAGCCCACATACACATGGAAACTGAACAATACTCTACTCAATGATACCTTGGTCAAGGAAGAAATAAAAAAAAAAATCAAAGACTTTTTAGAATTTAACAAAAATGAAGGCACAACATACCCAAATTTATGGGACACAATGAAAGCAGTGCTAAGAGGAAAACTCATAGCTCTGAGTGCCTCCAAAAAGAAATTGAAGACAGCATACACTAGAAGCTTAATGGCACAACTGAAAGCCCTGGAACAAAAAGAAGCTAATTCACACAGGAGGAGAAGAAGACAAGAAATCATCAAACTCAGGGCTGAAATCAATCAAGTAGAAACTAAGAGGAGCATACAAACAATCACCAAACCCAGGAGCTGGTTCTTTGAAAAAAATCAACAAGATAGATAAACCCTTAGCCAGACTAACCAAAGGGCACAGAGACAGTATCCAGATTAACAAAATTAGAAATGAAAAGGAAGTTATAACAACAGAAACTGAGGAAATTCAAAAAATTACCAGATCCTACTACAAAAGCCTGTATTCAACACAACTGGAGAATCTGGAGGAAATGGACAATTTCTTAGACAGATACCAAATACCAAAATTAAATCAGGATCAAATAGATCATCTAAACAGACCCATAACCCCTAAAGAAATAGAAGGGGTCATAGATAGCCTTCCAACCAAAAAAAGCACAGGTTTTAGTGCAGAATTCTATTAGATCTTCAAAGAAGACTTAACACCAATACTCTTCAAACTATTCTACCAAATAGAAACAGAAGGAACACTACCCAACTCGTTCTACAAAGCCACAATTACACTGATACCAAAACCACACAAAGATCCAACAAAGAAAGAGAACTTCAGGCCAATTTCCCTTATGAATATCAATGCAAAAATACTCAATAAAATTCTTGCCAACCGAATCCAAGAACACATCAAAACGATCATCCACCATGATCAAGTAGGCTTCATCCCAGGGATGCAGGGATGGTTCAATATATGAAAATCCATCAATGCTATTCACTATATAAACAAACTCAAAGAAAAAAACCACATGATCATTTCATTAGATGCTGAAAAAGCATTTGACAAAATTCAACATCCTTTAATGCTAAAAGTCTTGGAAAGAACAGGAATTCAAGGCCCATACCTAAACATAGTTAAAGCAATATACAGCAAACCGGTAGCCAACATCAAACTAAATGGAGAGAAACTTGAAGCACTCCCACTAAAATCAGGGACTAGACAAAGCTGCCCTCTCTCTCCATATCTTTTCAATTTAGTACTTAAATTTTTATCTAGAGCAATTAGACAACATAAGGAGGTCAAAGGGATTCAAATTAGAAAGGAAGTAGACAAATTATCACTATTTGAAGATGATATGATAGTATACTTAAGTGACCAAAAAAAAAAAAAAACCCACCAAAGAACTACTACAGCTGATTAACAACTTCAGTAAAGTGGCTGGTTATAAAATCAACTCAAGCAAATCAGTTGCCTTCCTATACTCAAAGGATAAAAAGGCTGAGAAAGAAGTTAGGGAAATGACACCCTTCGCAATAGCCACAAACAATATAAAGCATCTTGGTGTGACTCTAACCAAACAAATAAAAGATCTTTATGAGAAGAGCTTCAGGACTCTGAAGAAGAAAATCAAAGAAGACCTCAGAAAATGGAAAAATCTTCCATGCTCATGGATTGGCAAGATTAATATAGTTAAAATGGCCATCTTGCCAAAAGCAATATACAGATTCAACGCAATCCCCATCAAAATCCCAACTCAGTTCTTCTTAGAGTTAGAAAGAGCAATTCTCAAATTCATCTGGAATAACAAAAAAACCCAGGATAGCTAAAACTATTCTGAACAGTAAAAGAACTTCTGGAGGAATCAGTATCCCAGACCTCAAGCAATATTACAGAGCAATAGTGTTAAAAACTGCATGGTATTGGCACAGTGACAGAGAAGTGGACCAATGGAATAGAATTGAAGACCCAGAAATGAATCACACACCTATGGTCACTTGATCTTCAACAAAGGAGCCAAAAACATCCAGTGGAAAAAAGATAGCCTTTTCAACAAATTGTGCTGGTTCAATTGGAGGTCAGCATGCAGAAGAATGCAAATTGATCCATTCTTATCTCCTTGTACTAAACTCAACTCCAAGTGGATCAAGAACCTCCATGTAAAGCCAGACACACTGAAACTAATAGAAAAGAAACTGGGGAAAACCCTTGAGGACATGGGAACAAGGGAAAAGTTCCTGAACAGAACACCAATAGTTTATGCTCTAAGATCAAGAATTGACAAATAGGAGGTCAAAATTGCAAAGTTTCTGTAAGGTAAAGGACACTGTCAAAAGGACAAAACCGCAACCAACAAATTAGGAAAAGATCTTCACCAACCCTACAACCAATAGTGGGCTAATATTCAATATATGCAAAGAACTCAAGAAGTTAGACCCCAGGGAACCAAATAACCCTATTAAAAATGGTGTACAGATCTAAACAAAGAATTTTCACCTGAAGAACTTTGGATGGCCGAGAAGCACCTTAAGAAATGCTCAACATCATTAGACATTAGGGAAATGCAAATCAAAACAACCCTGAGATTTCACCTCACACCAGTCAGAATGGCTAAAGTTAAAAACTCAGGAGACAGCAGGTGTTGGAGAGGATGTGGAGAAAGAGGAACACTCCTCCACTGCTGGTGGGATTGCAAGATGGTACAACCACTCTAGAAATCAATCTGGCTTTTCCTCAGAAAACTGGACATGACACTTCCGGAGGACCCTGCTATACCTCTCCTGGGCATATACCCAGAAGATTCCCCAGCAAGCAATAAGAACACATGCTCCACTATGATCATAGCAGCCTTATTTATAATAGCCAGAAGCTGGAAAGAACCCAGATATCCCTCAATGGAGGAATGGATACAGAAAATGTGGTATATTTATACAATGAAATACTGCTCAGCAATTAAAAACAATGAATTCATGAAATTTTCAGGCAAATGGTTGGAACTGAAAAATACCATCCTAAGTGAGGTAACCCAATCACAAAAGAATACACATGGAATGCAGTTACTGATAAGTGGATTTTTTTTAATTTATTGATATATTTATTTACATTTCAAATGATTTCCCCTTTTCTGGACCCCTACTCCCCGAAAGTCCCATAAGTCCCCTTCCCTCCCCCTGTTTTCCCACCAAACCCTTCCCACTGCCCTGTTGTGATTTTGCTCTATACTGCTTCACTGAGTCTTTCCAGAACAAGGGGCCACTCCTCCTTTCTTCTTGTACCTCATTTGATGTGTGGATTATGTTTTGTTTATCCATCCTTGTCTTCTTGTACTAAGCTCAAATCTAAATGGATCAAGGACCTCCACATAAAGCCAGACACTCTGAAGCTAATAGAAAAGAAACTGGGGAAGACCCTTGAGGACATCTGTATAGGGAGAAAGTTTCTGAACAGATAATAAAACTATTATTCCAGTTTTCTAGGTTAATATCCACTTATTAGTGAGTGCATACCATGATTCACCTTTTGAGTCTGGGTTACCTCACTTAGTATGATGTTCTCTAGCTCCATCCATTTGCCTAAGAATTTCATGAATTCATTGTTTCTAATGGCTGAATAGTACTCCATTGTGTAGATATACCACATTTTTTGCATCCACTCTTCTGTTGAGGGATACCTGGGTTCTTTCCAGCATCTGGCAATTATAAATAGGGCTGCTATGAACATAGTAGAGCATGTATCCTTATTACATGGTGGGGAATCCTCTGGGTATATGCCCAGGAGTGGTATAGCAGGATCTTCTGGAAGTGAGGTGCCCAGTTTTCAGAGGAACCGCCAGACTGATTTCCAGAGTGGTTGTACCAATTTGCAACTCCACCAGCACTGGAGGAGTGTTCCTCTTTCTCCACATCCTCGCCAACACCTGCTGTCTCCTGAATTTTTAATCTTAGCCATTCTGACTGGTGTAAGGTGAAATCTCAGGGTTGTTTTGATTTGCATTTCCCTAATGACTAATGAAGTTGAGCATTTTTTAAGGTGTTTCTCTGCCATCCGAAGTTCTTCAGGTGAGAATTCTTTGTTTAACTCTGTACCCCATTTTTAATAGGGTTGTTTGGTTTTCTGGACTCTAACTTCTTGAGTTCTTTATATATATTGGATATTAGCCCTCTATCTGATGTAGGATTGGTGAAGATCTTTTCCCAATTTGTTGGTTGCCGATTTGTCCTCTTGATGGTGTCCTTTGCCTTACAGAAACTTTGTAATTTTATGAGGTCCCATTTGTCAATTCTTGATCTTAGAGCATATGCTATTGGTGTTCTGTTCAGAAACTTTCTCCCTATACAGATGTCCTCAAGGGTCTTCCCCAGTTTCTTTTCTATTAGCTTCAGAGTGTCTGGCTTTATGTGGAGGTCCTTGATCCATTTAGATTTGAGCTTAGTACAAGAAGACAAGGATGGATCAATTCGCATTCTTCTGCATGCTGACCTCCAGTTGAACCAGCACCATTTGTTGAAAAGGCTATCTTTTTTCTGATAAGTGGATTTTAATTAGCCCAGAAGCTCTGAATACCCAAGAGACAATTAGCATATCAAATGACTCCCATGAAGAAGTAAGGAGAGGAACCTGATCCTGGAAAAGCTTGATCCAGCATTGTAGGGGAATACCAGGACAGAGAAAAAGGAGGAAGGTGATTGGAGAATGGGTGTAGAGAAGAGGGCTTTTGGGACATATGGGGAGGGGGGAACCGGGAAAGGGGAAAGCATTTGGAATGTAAACAAAGAATTTAGAAAATAAAAATAAAAAAATAACACACATCTTATCAAAGTTTTGAACTCCTTACTATTCATTATGCCTGAATAAGTAACCATTCATTGTTGGCTACATTATTATTTCAGACTCCTCAGAAGCCAAGTGTTCATACCAAAATTACCAATACAGTGATCCTCATTATTTGTAGTAATTACTAGTCTGTGAAGTCAGCAGAAACACAGGGTTAGTGGATGTTGAGTTATATCTTCTAGCAAAAGCACAAAAGTAGCGTTCTATAAGCTTTTGACTGTGGTACTTGCATCAGTTGGTTAATAGACACATAACCCTTTTAAAGCTGTTTCTACTTCACAACATGGTGTATTTAACATTGAATATTGCTTTGTTAACACTGAACTCACCACCAACACACTGTACCTCATGCCTGAGCCAGACTCATCTAACATAACTGTTTTCTCCATAAGAGTTGCCAGTCCTTCTGTAATAAACATAACTATGCAGTACTTCAGAATGAGGCCTTGAAGGCATTGTAGGTAAGCCAAATTTCCTCACCTACAAAACAGAGGAAGATGTAACACTAAATAAACAATTAACAAGATGCTGGCTTGCAGCTTTGAGCCAGAATCAAGAAAGGAGAAGCTCTCCTATTGTAATCTCAGCTAGGAATGAGCACATCAAGCAACTGAAATGTTTTGCTGCCTTCTATGTGCAAGCTGACAAATGAGAGGGAGAGCTGGGCAAACACTGGCTGTAGTGCTGCACAGTGTTCAACAACAGCCTAAATTTTAAAAGTAGATGAATTCACAAGCATGGAAATAGAAAAACTTATATAAGCTGCCTTTATAAGATCAGTCATAGCAGCACTACATTGCAAGAAAAAAAATAGAAACAATCTAAAGATCGATGCCCTCTATAAATTATGTTAAACTCACACAAAGGCAGGGAGAACTGTGTGGTCCTGCTGTGCAGGCATTAAAGGAGCTTTTCACATATTTATAGAGCTGTGGTAAGTGATAGGACAGCCCAGTTCATAGACACAGTTCAAGAATAAGGAGAGCTCATGTTCTACTGTTCATGCTTACATACTGCTTGAATAAACTAAATTAATTCACACAGCATTTTCACCACACTTTAACTCCATCCTTTCTTCACCAGAAGAGAGAAATAAAAACTATTCAAAGCCTTTTGAAGAAAGGGAGAAATCCGTTCATCTGACACAGCAGGAAATAAAGCAAGGAAACTGTGTTTTGCCGAAGCCAAGAGAGTGATTTGTGTCAGACTGGCGAGTGTGGCCAACTCTGTCAAGGGCTCCTGTGGAGTCAACTGTGATACAGACAGAAAATTAATCACTGGAGTCAACCGCGATGTGGAAGCTACTGATGCCTTTATGCACAGCACAGTAATGGGACAATGTGAAATCATGTATCAGGACGGGATTGTGGGAGAATAAATAGAGAATTGAAACCTCGACCACAGAAAAGCCTTTCCATTTGCAGAGAAACAGGAAGTGGGAATTGCAGGAATCAGAGGCTCAAGAGGAATGGTCTCATTCAGATGGGAGGAGCTGGATTTATAAACTGACCAGAATGATTCATGAGAAATAAAAATCATAGAGGAATTAATGACAAATAAATTAACTTGGGCAAGTTGCATAAGCAACTACAAGTCTTACTACAATCTATTGAGGAGTTTGCTTATTCATTTAGTAGCAGTCCTTTAAAATACAAGAAATTTGAGAGATATAAGATCCCAGGATCTCAGGGGTATGTAAACTCTTTGATTACTGAACTAGTAAAGGAGAAGAGGAGTCTAGAAATAGTCTGTGACAAGTATGGCAACAGTCCAAACAGAGATTTGAAAGCCATGTGTGTGATGGCTGAGATGGTCAGGTTGAGAGGATTTAGAATCTCACAGGAGTCACATGCCTATGAAGATGTTTCGAGAGAGGCTTAACTGAAGTAGGAAGGTTCATCATAGACACGGATAAACCATCCGATGGACTGGCATGTCAGACTAAACAAAACAGAAGAAAGCTAATGCAGGACAGCCATTCATCTTTCTCTGATTCCTGGAAGTGAACACAGGGTGACCACCAGCCCCAGGGTCCTGCAGCTGAGCTTTCCCTGACACAATAGACCCAGCTTGTAAGTCTTTAAGTTACTTTTGTCGAGTGTTTTCTTACAGTAATGAGAAAAGTCACTAATACAGTACTTTGGGCATTCTTAAATTACAAGAAAGATAAGGCAAATTGCCTCACAAAGTAAAACTTCCTGTAACTACACAGGGAAAAGATGAGGCAGACAGCAAGCACTTTGAAGAAACACAGCTGGACTCTGGAGGCCTACATTCTTTTCATGTCATGGAAGGCCTGATGGCTTATTCAGATTCATGGCCAGTATTGTTTATAATACTGTGTGTTCTTCTAGAGTTGCTCTTATGTGCTTCCTTGAAACCCTCTCTCCACCTTGCCCCTCCCATATGTGTTCAGCACCTGCCATTCAGACTTCAATGCACTGGAAATGCACTGGGCAGTCGTGGTGCACACTAATCCCAGCATTCATGAAGCAGAGGCAGATGGATCCCTGTGAGTTCGAGGTCAGCCTGGTCCATGGAACTAGTTCTAGAATAGTAAAGGCTACACGAAAAACCCTGTCTTTAAAAAAAACCTAAAAATAAAAAAAAAAATAAAAGTTTTAAATAAACTAAACTAAACTAAAATAATAAAATAAAATGGAAGTGTAATTGAGTAATATTACCATGATGGCCTTCAAAAAGCATGAATGAACTCACTGCAAAGACCATATCAAGTATATTCATGGCTGCCTTAAGGCTAAGGAAAACCTAAAACAAACAAAACAATCCAAAAATAAAACAGCTATCTATGGTCAGGTGACTGAGATCAGGTAGACAAAGAAAGCTAACCTATGGTAAGAAGGTATATATAGATGGTTTCATAAGAAAAGAATGTGCTTCTGACAGTTTGGGATTTTGAAGGCTAGAAAGTAACAATGTCTTTTTAGGGTTCAAAATACAAAACAACTCAAGCAAGCATAAGAGTACTCAAAAAGCAAGATATTTATTTGAATTAGGCAGTAAAAACTGACCAGCACAGCACAGCATAGCACAGCACAGAAAAGACTTAGGAACTGGCTCTGTCCTGGAACATTCATCTTAGAAAGTATTTAAGCAGATGACAAAAGTTTATTATAATCAATCCACTACTGATCAATCAGGGCCACAGAACAGACTCAGAAGCTAAACTGTGATCTGAGCCAGAATGTTACAGAGATTTTAAGCTTGAAAGCCACAAATATCTGTACATTACAGTTACAATTTTCCACCAATCAGAATCATTTGTTCTTTCATGGTTAGAAATAATCTTTATGCTTTGGGGGAACAAAAGAAAAAGAAAGAAGAAATTGGCTAGCCATCTGGAAAGCTCCCCTAGAGACTGAATGCCTGAACTTAATTTCACCTTATGACCAAAATGGAGTCTAAAAACAAAATGGCGGCACTTAGGATAAGTCTCTTTTGTTTGATCCCAACAGTCTGGAGACTGGGAAGAGTGCTAGGAAGGGAAAGGTCAAGGCTGCAACTGAACTTTCCTTCACTGTAACAGACCTTGGAAGACACAATTAGCATCAATTGCTATGTTAGAGTCCTCTAGAGGAAGAGAACAGATAAAATCATATGTATTATGAGAAGAATTTGTTCAATTCGCTTACATGATACAGATTTATCTAGCAATGGCTGTCTCACACTGGAGAGACTGAGAACCTGGTAGAGATGCCATCAGGTCTGAATGCCTTGAAGATTCCTGGAAAGCCAGTGGTCTTTAGTTCGTGCTGGAAAACCAAACATGGTGAGTGCTAATGCAGGGAATGATGATGAGGTGGGTGGTTGGGTGGCGGCAGCAGCAACAACAGCACTAGCACCAGCAGCAGCAGAAGCAACAGTGGAACAGAACCCTTACCAACAAGAAGCAAAGGCAAGCCAAGCAAGCTGCTTTTCCTCAGGCTCCTTTATAAATGGCCACCAATGGAAGGTGCCACCCATTCTCAGAAAGGATCTTCTCACCAGCCTCCCTCTGCTTGAGCTAATCTTTCAGAAAAATAGCCTTCCAGATCTACCCAGAGGCTGTGTCTTGTAGTTAAGTCCAATAAAGTCAACAGTCAATATTTAACACCACAATTACGATTACAGAATAGTGGTACACTTTTCTCTTTTATCACCTAAAACAAGGCCTGCATAATGACAGCACCAGATAGCCTGCCAATGTGGAGAGGGAAAATTTCACAAGACTCTACTCCCAAAAAAAAAGCTACAGCCAATCAATGGCTGCTGCAGGAGAATCAGTTTTGTCTGAACAAACTCAAAACAGGCTGGGAGATGACATTTTTATTTTGCTGCAACTGTTAGAAATGGTTGGGGTCTGGGGAGAGCTCTCCAGATTCTTGGCCTCTTGTATAAGAATGAAATAAAAAGCCTATATTGAAGTCCAAAGTAGTAAGAAAACTATTAAAAAACTATTCAGTGCAATAGTGAAGATTAGAAGCAATACACATAGTAAGCCACAAAAAAAGGGGGTATTCAAGAAATTGATTGCTGTTTGGGCTTTCTTTTATGGGGCTAAAGAGACAAAGGAGTTTGGTTAAGGAGGGCACAATTTGAGTGTGTCTCTATTTTGACTGACAGGCTTGGATTATATAAATCTGTGTGCACTACTCATGTCCCTTCCCATAATGCACCTGACTTAATTATATGCACCTGACCTACAGCTGCATAAGACTGTAACCAGAGAATCCTAAAAACTAACTTGAGAACACAATCTTACCTTGTTGTGCATACACACACAACCAGTCTAGTCTGAATGGGTTTATTGTCCATAGTTGCCAGGTTGTGTTCCAGGATGTATTGAATAGGAGCAAGTCATTATCAATGGATTGATAAGGAGAGTAACTTATTTCCAGTCTTTAACACATATATGTAGCTTGATAATGAATTGCTTCTAATTTAATTTAAGGATTGGGAGATGGCCCAGGAAATAAAGGAACTTACCAATTAATCCTGATGATATGAGTTCAATTCCAGAAACCTAAATTATAGACAGAGAATAGACTCCTACAAGTTGCTTTCTGATAGCCATACACAACACCATGCATGGCATGTACTCTGTCTATCTGTCTGTCTGTCTATTTATCTATCTCTCTCTTGATATGATAAAAACTAAAATTAAATCAATTTCCTTTGGCAGGTTCAAATACCTTAAATTTAGTCTAAATTTAATATTAAATTATAAAAAACAAGAATGGTACTAGCATAAAACCAACATGCATCCTAGAAGAGTATGTCAGCTAGCTTTTATGACAATTTGATACAAGGTAAAATCACTAGAAAGTAGGAAGCTTCCTTTGAGAAAATGCCTCTGTAAGATCTGGCTGAAGGCAACTCTATTGGGCATTTTCTTTTTTTTTATTCGATATATTTTTTATTTACATTTCAAATGATTTCCTCTTTTCTGGCTCCCCACTCCCCGAAAGTCCCATAAGCCCCCTTCCCTCCCCCTGTTCTTCCACCCACCCCTTCCCACTTCCCTGTTCTGGTTTTGCCCTATACTGCTACACTGAGTCTTTCCAGAACAAGGGGCCACTCCTCCGTTCTTCTTGTGTGGGAAGCGGTCCTGAGCTATTCGGACTTATGCTTACTCACAGCCCTAAGGTGGCGGCTGCCAAGAAGGAAGAACAATTAACTAGAGCCTTCCCCTTGAGCTATCGTGTGAGAAGATTCCTGAGAATACCACAAGATGTTCCTGCCCTAACTGCGGAATGTTCCTGCCAGCATTAACTCTGGGTGTCCCCACTTGGATGACCTCCTCGCTTCCTGCTTCCATCACTAGGGGTGTCCCCGCCCCTCCCTTCTTTGCTCTTGTGTGAAGGTCAATTCCTTCTCTGTAAGCCTTAAAACCCGTTCATTTCCCCAACATTAAATGAGGCCTTGACACAACCCAGATTGACTCTGATTTTGTTAGCATGCTCGGCCCCCCATTCTCACTCCCCCCATTTTTGACCCTCAGGTAGTGCCTCTTTGAAACCCTGGAATAACTGGACCTGCTGGACGGGTCATTCTTGTACCTCATTTGATGTGTGGATTATGTTTTGTGTATTCCAGTTTTCTAGGTTAATATCCACTTATTAGTGAGTGCATACCATGATTGATCTTTTGAGACTGGGTTACCTCACTTAGTATGATGTTCTCCAGCTCCATCCATTTGCCTAAGAATTTCATGAATTCATTGTTTCTAATGGCTGAATAGTACCCCATTGTGTATATATACCACATTTTTTGCATCCATTCTTCTGTTGAGGAATACCTGGGTTCTTTCCAGCTTCTGGCTATTATAAATAGGGCTGCAAACAATACTACAGAGCAATAGTGTTTAAAACTGCATGGTATTGGTACAGTGACAGGCAGGTGGATCAATGGAACTGGATTAAAGATGCAGAAATGAACCCACACACCTATGGTCACTTGATCCTCGACAAAGGGGCTGAAAACATCCAATGGAAAAAAAATAGCCTTTTCAACAAACGGTGCTGGTTCAACTGGAGGTCAGCATGCAGAAGAATATGAATTGATCCATCCTTGTCTTCTTGTACTAAGCTCAAATCCAAATGGATCAAGGACCTACACATAAAGCCAGACACTCTGAAACTAATTGAAAAGAAACTGGGGAAGACCCTTGAGGACATCGGTACAGGGGGAAAGTTTCTGAACAGACCACCAATAGCTTATGCTCTAAGAGCAAGAATTGACAAATGGGACCTCATAAAATTACAAAGTTTCTGTAAGGCAAAGGACACCATCAAAAGGACAAATCAGCAACCAACAAATTGGGAAAAGATCTTCACCAACCCTACATCAGATAGAGGGCTAATATTCAATATATACAAAGAACTCAAGAAGTTAGACTCCAGAAAACCAAACAACCCTATTAAAAAATGGGGTACAGAGTTAAACAAAGAATTCTCACCTGAAGAACTTCAGATGGCGGAGAAGCATCTTCATTAGTCATTAGGGAAATGCAAATCAAAACAACCCCGAGATTTCACCTTACACCAGTCAGAATGGCTAAGATTAAAAATTCAGGAGACAGCAGGTGTTGGCAAAGATGTGGAGAAAGAGGAACACTCCTCCACTGCTGGTGGGGTTGCAAATTGGTACAACCACTCTGGAAATCAGTCTGGTGGTTCCTCCGAAAACTGGGCATGACACTTCCGGAAGATCCTGCTATACCACTCCTGGGTATATACCCAGAGGATTCCCCAGCATGTAATAAGGATACATGCTCCACTATGTGTAGGGCATTTTCTTAATTAGTTATTGATATGGAGGGGCCCAATCAATTGTGAGTGGTGCCACTGAGCTGGTAGTCCTGGTTCTTAAAAGAAAGTTTAATGAGCAAGCCATGAGGAGCAAGCCAGTAAGCAGCAATCATCCACGGCCTCTGCACCAGTTCCTGCCTCAAGGTTCCTCCTGGGTTTGAGTTCCTGCCAAGTCTTCCTTCGGTGGACCATGATTCTAGGTATGTAAGCCAAATAAACCCATTCCTCCCCAAATTGCTTTTGGTCATGGTATTTCAACACAGCAATAGTAACCCTAAATAAGACAAAGAGTAATATAAAGGTCTGTATACCATTAAATTGAACTTAGAATATTTGAACTTACAAAATTTAGAAAGCCATGTAACAATCCTTTCAAGCTGTGTCTTCTTTAGATAGCTGTGTAATGAGCATTGTTTTCTGCCCAAACTAATGTAGCCGTTAATAGCTAAGCGCATATGTATTAAGAGCATACCAATCAACACCTCACAAAAGCCACTTAGTGGGATGAGAAGAGTTGTCGTGCCAACATTACTTAATCTTTCTGATTTAGATGCTGAGTGTAATTTTTAAAATGTCAGCAGCTGGCACTTCATAGCATCTTTCATTGTTCTCCATAAAAGCACTTCATAAATATTTATCCTATAGCATCATTGTAACTTAAAAGAACATTTTATTTTACTTCTTCCTTAGAAGAGTTGAGGAAACAGCTCTGTGAGACAGCAAATAATCAAAGGCTGCACTCTCCTTTGTCAGTATCTGGGATGATAATTTCCATAGTTAATGACTAAACTGACTTTATTTACTTCTGAAGGCTTCCAGGGGAGAAACAATTTAGAAATTAGAAGGATTTGACAAAATCTCGTTGATTCTGTGGTCCCTTGTTGATATTGTTATTACACTAAGTGAAGACTGGTTTTTTTTAAACTTCTATATTTAAACTACCACTATTGCTCTCTGATAAGAGGCATTTACAAAGAAGGGTCTTTAAGAGTGTGAAGCTATTCTGTGATCCAATTTATTCTCAGTGCGAGGATTTTAGGGAAATTTTGCTTTCAGTAATTTTTTTCATAATTGAATCTCACAAAAGAAAACATTTCCTTTCAAGGTGAAAAGTACTAATATATCACTAAATGGAAAATGGTTTTCAGTTATTGTTCATCCCTTTAAGACAAGGCATAATCACACTAGTTAGTATGAAGAAGGAAATTGGGTCGTTCTCTTGATTTGTCACTGTGACTTCACAGAACATTCACAAAAAGCAAAGGTCACTCCTCCCTAACATGCATAGCAAAGTTCCCCATGCCTACATAGGATAGGTTGTCCAAACACACTTGATTCTATTAACAAAGAAGAAATCATATTCCTTCTAACATAAAGAAAAATACAAATAGATCATTAAAGAAATCGACACTATTAATCAGCATTCTCTAAAAGTAGATAATCATTAGTGAGTTGTGTGTGTGTGTGTGTGTGTGTGTGTGTGTGTGTGTGTGTTAATATAAAGTGGGTCTCATAGAGTGGCTTACAAGCTTTTCTTTAACTAGTCCAACAATGGTTGTCTCCTTTCAGAAAAGATCAGAATCTGGGAGTTGTTTAGTCTACAAGACTGGGTGTCTCAGCAGTTCCAATCTGGTGCTACAGCCTTAGAGGAAATCCTAAAGATCTGATAACCTTAAGTCTGTGTTGGAACCCCAAAAATGTTAGTTCTAACACCAGCAATGGAATAAGTCAGCAACAGGATAGATGAACTTGTCCCTATGAGAGTGAGGACAAGCAGGCAAAAAGCAAAAGCTTCCTTCTTGCTTGTCGCCTTTTTGTGGGCTGCCACCAGAAGGTGTGGCTTGGATTTAGAGTGGGCCTTTCCAATTCAAGTGGTTTTTAGTTGATTCCAGAGGTAGCCAAGTTGTCAGCCAAGATTAGTCATCACATCACAACATTGTTGTCTTCAAGAAGAAAACAATGATATGAAATGGAGCACATCCTGAGAGCTGTATCCTGTGTTTCAGATCGGTGACCTCTGATAAGAAATGCAACACATGGCCTCTGGTACCTGAGCTTTTGAAAATAGACTCTCACATAGCAAAGAAAGACCATAGGCCATTAAATATATTCAGGAAGAACAGCATAGGAAGATATTACTTCTATAGTGTTCAAACATACACATTGTTGTTAGAAATATGTAATAATAAATTATAATAGAAACATCAATTTTAACATGTATGAAGCATAATTTAGTATACAAGTATCACGAATGTAAATGTTGTCAAATATGATCTTTCAAACTGCAAGGCATATACCCTTCTTGTTTTCATGGTTTGAATTTTGAAAAGTTATAAGTTATATTGATGGACGAGCATTTGTATGTGATTTGGCCCGCCCTTCTCTTTTGCAGCTTTCAATATACTTTCTCTGTTCTGTACATTTAATATTTTAACTATACTATAATGTGAAAACTTTCTTTACTTGGTCCTTTCTGTCTGGTGTTCTGTGTGTCTCTTATATCTGCATAGGATTCTCTTTCCCCAGATGTGGGAAATTTTTTGTGTGATTTTATTAAAAATATTCTCTATATATTTTGCATGAAAAATTTTATCCTCTTAAGAAATGAACCTTGAGAGCTTCTAGCCCTTCCCCATTCCTTCATGACAGCCCCTGTATTAGTCATAGAGGAACAAACAGAACACATATGTATTCATATGTGTGTGTGTGTTCACAAGCATATGTGTGTGCATACAATTTATTAGAGTAGATTGCCAGCTGTGGGCAAGATAGTCCAATAATGGTTATCAACAGAAAGTCTGAGAATCCAATAGTTGCTTGGTCCACAAGGTTGTACCTTTCAGCTGGTCTTCAGTATACACCAGCATCAAAAAAAGTAGACTCTAATGCCAGTTAAGTGATGAGCTTGCTAGTGAGAGTGAGGGCAAGCAGGCAAAGGCAAAAGCTTCTTTCTTTCATGTCCTTTAAAGGGTGCCACCAAACAATGTGACCAATATTAAAGGTCTACTTTCAAACATCTGAACTAAACGTGTATCTTCTCACCTCAAATGATTTAACAACAACAACAAAAAAAAAAAAAAAAAAAAGCCTCACAAATATATCCAGCCACCTGGCCCCTAGCTAACCTCAAATGTAGTTAAGTTGACAACCAAGAATAGCATCTTAGCCCCCAATACCTAGAAATCCATTCTACTAGGAATCCCCAGTAGACACACCTGGCAGGGACACAGAAGCACTCCATACTAGGCCACCCAGAGCCACAACACTCTTCTAAGATCCAGAGAAGACAACATAAATCAAGAAAAATAACCACACAGCAAAGATAAGAACAGATATAAACACCTAGAATTGCAATCATCCCAAACACAAATGTGTAGATACCAGAATAAAAACACAATCAGTAACAACTAGGACAATTTCTTTCCACCAGAATCCAGTAACCTTACCACAAAGGAGGCCTGGAGAAACACAATATAGCTGAAGCAAAAGATGGGGAATATGTTCAAGGACCTTAAAGAGATATCCGTTAATGAAGTCTATAAAAACATAAACAGATTTTTTTAATGAAATGAGGTAAAAAGTTCAAGTCAAAAGTAGAAATAGAATCACTAAAGAAAATCCAATGTTTAACATCTTCCCGTCTTCTACATTTCTTTTTGAAAAACAATAGCATGGTTAAGTGTTTTGTTATATAACTTTTTTTAATTTAACTTTCAGTATAAAAGCTTTTGTGGATGTTTGGTGTATGTTCCCTAATCATATATAAAATTTTCCTTTGTTTATTATAATAGATGTGTAACATGTCCTTATGACTTACTCATTTATTACTGATTTCTCATATATAAAAATGGAAATTATAGTCTTTATAGAATTATTTTGAGACCTGAGTAGAAAGCATCCTTAGAACTAACCCAAGGGTGCTGTTTATAAGGTATATGTTAGGTCTTAATACAGAATCATCATCTTCAAATCTTAAAATTGCTTACTGGGAGTCCTTGTTTAACAATTGAGTGCTATAAAGATGGATTCCCATCTTCTTAGATATTGTGTATGGTATAGACTATGGGTAGAACTGCCATACAAAATACCAACAGAAATGTATTGTCTTACAGGTCTGGATGCTTATGGTCAAAAAATTGTGATCAGTTTCTTCTGATGCTGTGACAAAAGGCTGCTTTAAGGATCTTTCCTTGACACATCGTCTTCACTCAGTGCACATCTGTCAATTGGTTACACTTCCTCTTCTTACAAGAACATGAAGTCCATTGAATTATGGTCCATCCTATGGACTTCGTAGCACTAGCTGTATGCAAAATGACCTTTTTTCCAAGAAAGGTGACATGCTGACATGCTAAGGACATTAGGAATTCAGCATATGTTTTAAATATAGAGTTGCCATGTCATTGTACTCCTCGTGACTGTCCTGTTATGTTGGTTGTTTCCATAAATTATTGCATCTCCTTCTGGGTTATTTGTATATGACTGCCATAATTTATTTTTACCACATAGGCATTTTATAATTTATTGCTTCCATTTTCCTGTCCTGCCTAGCTATTTTGCTTAAGGTGGGGCTTTATGTTGTTTTATTTTGTTATTATTATTTATTAATTCTTTGAGAATTTCATACAAAGTATTTTGATCATATTCACCATCCATTTTCCCACTATTGCCTCCCAGATCCAAACTTACCTCCTATTCCCATCCCCAATTTCCTGTGTCTCTTTTTTTAACCCATTGAGTCTAATTTTTGCTGCTTATATACTCCTGAGTGCAGAGTCATTCAATGGAACGTGGCCAATTTTCCAGGAGCCACATCCAAACAACTGACTTTCCTTCTCCCAACAGTTATCCATTGTCAGTAGTTCCTCAGTTAACAAGGGGATAACTTTGTGATCAGTGTCCCCCTCTCCGTGTTTGGATTTTGTCAGCCTTTGATCCTGAACAGGTCTTGTGAATACTGTCACAATGCCTGTGAGTTTTTATGTGCACTAGTCCTGCTGTGTCCAGAAAACAGCTTTGCTGTAGCCAGCTACAGCTTCTGATTTTCATAATCTTTCTATACTCTCTTCTTCAATGATCCCTGAGCCAAAAGAAAAGGACTTGAGATGTCCTAATTAAGTTGAACATTCTATACTTTCTTATTATCTTCACATTGAGCAGTGATGGGTCTCTGGTCACCACCTACTACAAAAATGAAGCTTCTCTTATAAGGCTTGAGGGTACACTAATCTATGTGTTTAGCAATAAGTCATTAGGATTAAGTTTAATACTATTTCCACTTAGAAGAATAATAGTAGTAAGTTCTCCCCTAGGAGCTATGGGCCTGTCAGGCTGCAGGTTCTTGACCTGGATGACAGTGTAAGACATGGGTTCTGTCTTATGGAACAGACGCTACATCCAGTCAGAAATGGCTACCCCATGACATTTATTCCACTATGGCACCATAGGCATTTCTTGTCAGACTAGTCATTATTTTAACTCAAAGAATTCACTGCTGGTTAAGATTGATGTTTACTGCCTGTCTGGTCCATCAGGGAGTGAAGATGGCAGAGGCTGAAGGGACCCTTCCATGTGCCGATCACTCTGCAGGGCAAATGTCCCATGACAGGGATGGCACACAGGTGACCCACAGAGCTGCCCAGGCCTTGGACGCAGGCAAAAGCCTGGTGGGCTGTGTCCTGAGCAATGTTAAACTCCAGATATCTCTGTGTACCTGGTGTTGAATACTACTCAGCAATTAAAAACATGAAATTGTTTTTGAATTCATGAAATTCTTAGGCAAATGGTTGGAACTGGAAAATATCATCCTAAGTGAGGTAACCCAATCACAAAAGAACACACATGGAATGCAGTTACTAATAAGTGGATATTAGCTCAGAAACTCTGAATACCCAAAACACAATTCACATATCAAATGATTCCCAAGAAGAAGGAAGGAGAGGTCCCTGGTCCTGGAAAGGCTTGATGCAGCAATGTAGGGGATTACACAGACAGAGAAGTGGGAGGGGGTTGATTGGGGAATGGGCAGAGGGAAGAAGGCCTATGGGACTTATGGGGAGGGGGGAACCGGGAAGGGGGAAATCATTTGGAATGTAAACAAAGAATATAGAAAATAATAATAATAAAAGATTGATGTTTACTTTTCTGTAGAGAACCTTCCAGTACTGTGGAAGCTACACAGTAGGGATGAAGCTTCTGGTCAGTGCCAGCTTGGTTTCTTCATGTTCTGTGACCCTAAAATATGGTGTCATCATCAATGTGGTCTTATCATCATGTTCAGGAGGATACCCAAGATTAAGAGCAATAGTGTGTAATTACAAGGTTTCATGGTAACCCATTGGCCAATAATTCCAAAAGAGGCAACCTACTCCTGGTATTGGGCTTTTTATTTGATAATCTATGGTGTCTATGATGGGTATTTTTGCCTCATTATAGGATAACTGTTTAAACTATATGTGTATGTATGTGTGTGTATACACACATATATATATACATGTACACATTATATATATTTATATATGTTACATATTTCTATATTATATATTATTATATGTTATATATTATAAAAAGCTTCTAGAGTAGTGAGCTTCCATATTATTTTTCAAATGTCTTCAATGTTAAGTTTTATTCCCTACCTCTCTGCAAAATACCCCACTACACATAATCCTTCTTGCTCCATTATTTTTCTTCCTCTTGTATACCACCTGCATTCAATATCCTAGTACTTTATATTTTATCTCTCAAAACTTAGGATGTGAAAATAGGTGTGAATAAGTAATGTGCTAGTACAGCGATTATCATCATTCAAGGACATGGATTTGGATTTCACCCAGGAAGAAGGGAAGCATCTGGACTCTAGTCAAAGAATCTTTTTACCAGCGGTTCTCAACCTGTGAGTCGTGGGATCATCTAAGACTATCAATAAGACAGATATTTAAGTTATTATTATAACAGTAGAACAGCTACACTTATGAAGTAGCAACAAAAATAATTTTATAGATGGGAGTCACCATGACATGAAGAACTGCATTAAAGGGTTGCTGCATTAGGAAGACTGAGTACCACTGCTGCAGAAGGATGTGATGCTGGAGAACTATGGTCACCTAGTCTCAATTGATAAAGATGTTTTCCCCACATAACTCAGAGTTGTCCAATTAAGTGATTTTCATTATCAGTTGCTGTGATTTGGTAGTTTCTGGAATATATGCTGACTCTTATGAACTTCATATCTTCCAAATGGAAGCCATTATTTTGTCGAGTGCTAACTGGATAAATTTGTTGTAGGCTAAATGAAACTACAAATTCTCTTCTTCCTTTTGCTCAGTAAATACAATATCTTCATGATTTAATGTTATCGTTTCCAAACCAGAAATTATTTCCAAGCTGAAACAGGATAAGATCTATAGACCATAGAGTCCTACCAGACTGGGTCTATCCAAATGAAAATTATGAATATGAACAAGGAAAGTTAAATATCTGTTTGTTTTATTTTTTTTTAACTGACTGGTACCTTGGTCAACTGATTGGTGCCTTGGCCATTTGTTTGTCCTTGTTGAAATCTACTATTCTTTGCTTGTATTCTGAGAACTCAGAAACCATTCAGAAAAAAAAGTGGGAAACATTCAACAAACAATTGAGAGTAATTGTGGGACTCTTAGTGGAGTCATTACTTGTTCACTCATAGTTGTCTATGATTAGAAAAGGTTTTAAGGGCAATGGAAGGCAAAGTCCTTCCAAGAACACAGGCTGTTCATCAGGAGGCAAGGCTTCCAAATACATGACTTTGCACAGTTAAATATCAATGCAGTAAGAAAGTATAAGGTCTATAAATAACTTCAGTGTTGAAGAAGGGCAGTGTAGACTAACTGCTTGGGAGAGCATCTGTACAAACCATGGTATCAGAAACACATGTTTGGTGGGGGACTTTTGCTAGTTTTATATAATGCATATGGTAGATATTTTATCATAGAAGTGGAGTCTATGCTTTTTCTTGATATGAATCTGACAACGATTCATATTCATATTATGTTCTGTCTTCTTATATGCCTTACTTCACCTTTGTTTTCTGAGGTCATTAACTATGGGATTGTCCCAATTACTTTATAATTATTCCCTATGATTTTATGATTTTCTTTTCTTCTTTTAGACAGGAAGAATAACTTTCACAACTCCCAGCCATACATTCTGGGGATTGTTCCCTTCCAAAAATAAGATACTAAAATGAGTAGTTCACATGACTCCATTTTAAAGTTGGTCCTGATGATGGCCAACTGCAGAAATGTGAAGAAAATCAAGAAAACCTTTATAGACTTGTCATGATCATTGATGGCAAGACGATGATTAAGACATCAACTCATGAATACAATTTACTGGAGATAATATTCCAGTGGTCTATAGTGTCATATGTACCAAAGCAAAGACAATAAATATGATATAATTAATAGCTTAAAATCAAGTATCGACATCCTTCATTGTAATAAGAATAACGTAAGAACAAACCCTGATGAATGGTATTGTGGAAAACCTTTCAGCTACAATGTGTCTAATTAAAATCTTGAAAAAATTAACAAGAAGGTACCACCCTCTGGTAACAATCACTCTATAAACATTTTCAGCAATAATCAGCCCCTCAGTATCAAGAAACTAAGGGGGAAATTGTGTCTGAATTATGTGTGGTAAGGATTTTGCTTAAAAGTTACAACTTTCTGTACATTAAAGAATCCACACAGGTGAGAGGTTTCACCTCATTGTACATCAGAGAACTCTTATTAGAAAGAAATCTCCTGACTGTTCAGAGTATGGGAAAGCCTTCTCTCAGGAACCATCCCTCATTATACATCAGAGCATTCATGCTAGAGAGAAATCTTATCTATGTAGAGAATGTGGAAGGCATTTCCCCAGAAGTCCCAGCTTATTATACATCACAGAGCTCATACTGGAGAAAAGACATCTGAGTGCACTGAATGTGGCAAAGCCTTCTGCAGAAAGCTCCACACCTTATTATACATAAAAAGATTCAAACAGGTGTGAAGCCCTACACATGTGCCCAATGTTAAGAATCCTTCAGCAAGAAGACAGAACCCACGGCACATCCATTGACTCATACTGGGGAGAAGCCCCATGTCCGTACTGAATATAAAAATACATTATTTAAGAAATCGCAGTTCATCATATATCACAGGATACACACTGGAGAGAAACCCTATAAACACAATGACTGTGGAAAAGTCTTCTGTCAGAAGTCACATCCTTTTGGACATCAGAGGATTCTCACAAGGGAAAAAAACTATGTGTGTGCAGAATGTGAGAAGGCTTTCTTTCAGAAGTCCCACATCACAGGAAATCAGAAAATTCCTACTGGAGAGAAGCATTATATATACACTGAGTGTGGAGGACCTTTTCTAGAAGTCATACTTTGTCCTAAATCAAAGAACTCACACAGGAGAGAATCCATCTCAATGTGCTCAGTGTGGTACCTGCCACATAATAATCAAAACACTAAATGTACAGAACAAAGAAAGGATATTAAAAGATGCAAGGGGGAAAGGCCAAGTAATATATAAAGGCAGACCTATCAGAATTACACCCAGCTTCTGAACAGATCCTCTAAAAGCCAGAAGAGCCTGAGAAGATATCTTGCAAACTCTGAGACTACAGATATAAGCCCAGACTACTATACCCAGCAATCATCATAGATAATTTTTTAATCATCATAGATGGAAAAAACAGGATATTGCACTGCAAAACCAAATTTAAGCACTATCTAAATTTCATTAAGAAATCAGAACTCTATATCAGATAATTCATACCATGTCAAAGGCATAATAAACTGACTACAGAATAATGTTTAGATTTTGATCAACCTTAATAATTACTAGAAACACGAATGATACGGTCAGTTTAGGGACCGTATATATAGATCAAACTCTGCAAGGTAATTAATATTTCTAATGTGATAAGGTATAATTTTTTCAGCAATGGTAAATAAGATTATAAATGTTGAGCATTTTAATATGTAAGTTTTATAAAGTTATAAGCTCCTTAGTTGAACAAGCATGTATATTGAAAATTGCCAATTTATATATTACTTCTACATTATGATAGGCAGACATTAAAATTGCTAATGTCTGTTGGCATAATCATAATCATATAAAGAATCATATAAAGGACATGGAGAAAAGCATAGAAAACTTCTTAGAAACTATATTGTAAGAAAGAATTAAGCATTGTCAGGAGCTATCATAGGACAAGCTAGTAACTAGCAGGTGATCTTCCTGAGATGGTCTACTTTAGATTTTAAGCCATGACAGATTCTCTCTTGTAGGTAAGGCCCAAGAGAATTCATTTAGGAGTGATCCCTACTATAAATATGTTTTCCTGTTATTATTCAACATATATAACAATCACTAGGTATTAGCTGACCCCGTTTAAGCAAATCTACAAAGATGTACTGTCTTGTAGTGGTGCTATATAGACAAAGAGATGACTTCTTAAGTCTTAATGATGATCTTATAAGAATTCCTAAAATTATATCAGTGATTATTAGACTCTTTTACAGTGGGACTGCTAATTAGTAGATACTTTTCTTACAGTCAAAACTGCAATGAGAATTCTATCAGTCTCCCATGTGTCAGCAGTTAATTGCCTCTTAGATAGTAAGCAGACTTTCTTCTACTCATAGCACATTCCAAAAGGTTGTAAAACAATTAAACAAAGACCATAAAATGTGAACTAATGATTTATTATAGGTGCTAGGACAGAAGACAAAATATTGGTTGGGTTTTTCTATACAAAACTTCACTAATAACTTAGTTACAGTTTTCAACTTTGAACCTGTAGAGCTGCAACAGGTGATGGATGTTTAGCCAGATAATTACTCCTAATGGATATGCATGTAAACATTCTCTGTTGTAAACTTCTATTTCAATTATTGATTTGATTTTATGTGTGAACTTGTGATGAACTTCTTAACATGTGGCCATGTATCCTGAAACATGTGTAAGTACTGAGGACAAAGAGATGAAGAGAAAAAAAACTTCCTTTGCTCTGCTTAGGATCTTTCTGCTTTCCCTTTTTCTTAGATAGCTTTCATAGAAAACTTTTTACAACTTAGTAATAAATGCTATAATCGCCTGTCAAAGTGTCTCTTTTTCTTCCTGCAACTTCCTACTTGCAGGCCAGAGTTAGAGCCCTGCAGTTCCCGCTGAGATAGAACATTACTTAATCCCCTTCTGTTAGGCTACAGGTGTCAATCACCTAAGTCAGCAGCCTTTTAACCTCAGAAACAGCAAGAAAGTTTTTAGGACTTTTCAGAAGTTATCATCAGCATTTCAGTATAGTTAGAGAGCTAGAACATCCAGAGACCCTCAGACTTTAAAGTCACACCAGAGTCCTACTCTGTGCCCCTGCCACTAACTACCCTGTCCAGTCTGAAAAGCTCCTGGAAAAGCATGGCATTTCAAGCTCTAAGAGTCTTGTGTTTTTAATAGCTGAGTAGTATTCCATTGTGTAAATGAACCACATTTCCATATCCATTTCTCTGTTGAAGGGCATCTGGGTTGTTTCCAGCTTCTGGCTATTATAAATAAGGCTGCTATGAACATAGTTGAGCATGTGTCCTTATGTTGGACATGTTGAAGCATCTTCTGGGTATAGGCCCAGGAGTGGTATAGCTGCATCCTCACGTAGTGCTATGTCCAGTTTTCTGAGGAACTGCCAAACTAATTTCCAGAGTGGTTGTAGCAACTTGCAATCCCACCAATAATGGACAAGTGTTCCCCTTTCTCCACATCCTGGCCAGCATCTTCTATGACCTGAGGGTTTGATCTTAGCCATTCTGACTGGTGTGAGGTAGAACCCAGGATTGTTTTGATTTGCCTTTTCCTGATGACTAAGGATGTTGAACATTTATTTAGATGCTTCTCAGTCATTTGATCTTCCTCACTTAAGAATTCTTTGTTTAGCTCTGTACCCCGTTTTTCAAATTTATTTATTTATTTATTTATTTATTTATTATTTTACACACATATTTTATCCACTGTCCCGGTCTACCCTCAGACTGTTCCACATCCCATACCTCCTCCCCACACCCTGCTATCCACATGGATGTCCCCACCTCCCAGTTCACCTGACGTCCCTAGGGCCCCCAGTCTCTTGATGATTAAGTGCATCATCTCTTAATAAACACAGATCTGGCAGTCCTCTACTATATGTGTGTTGGAGGCCTCATATCAGCTGGTGTATGCTGCCTGTTTGGTGGTCCAGTGTTTGAGAGATCTCAGGGGTCCAGATTAATTAAGACTGCTGACCCTCCTACAGGGTATCCCTTCTCCTCAGCTTCTTTCAGCCTTCCCTAATTCAATAATAGGGGTCAACTACTTCTTCCCATTAGTTGGGTACAAATATCTGAATGTGACTCTTTCAGCTGCTTATTAGGTCTTCCGGAGTGTGGTCATGCTAGGTCCCTTTTTGTGAGGACACTATAGCCTCAGTAATAGTGTGGGACCTAGCATGGGTCCTCCCCATGAGCTGGATTCCACTTTGGGCCTGTCGCTGGACCTTCTTTTCCTCAGACTCCTCTCCATTTCAATTCCTGTAATTCTTTCACACAAGAACATTTAAGGGTCAGAGTTGTGACTGTGGAATGGACCCCCTCTCCCTCATTTGATGACCTGTTTTCCTGCTGGAGGTGAGCTCTGTAAGTTCCCTCTCTCTACTGTCAGACATTTCATCTAAGGCATCCTTTGAGTCCTGAGAGTCTCTCACCTCCCAGGTCTCTGGTGTATTCTGGAAGTTCCCCTAAAACTCCTAAATTCTGGCCCTCAGAGCTTCAGTTCTTTTCCTTCACACAGTACCAGATCTGGTTCTCCTCTCCCTCTAAGTTCCCCCTCTACTTTCCCTTCTAGTTTCCTCCCTCCCTCCCCATTTGTGATTTCTTTCTTCTCCCTCCCAAGTGGGACTGAGGCATCCTCACTTGGGCACTTCAGCTTGTTGACCTTTTTGAGTTCTGTGGACTGTATCTTAGGTATTCTGTCCCTTTTTTTTTTTTTTTTTTTTTTGCTAATATCCACTTATTAGTGAGTACATACCATGCCTCTCCTTTTGAGTCTGAGTTGCTTACAAAACAACTTGCTTTTAAGTCCTTGTTCTTAAAAGCTGAGTGGTATTCTATTGTATAAATGAACCACATTTTCTGTATCCATTATTCTGTCGTGGGACATCTAGGTTGATTCTAGGCTCTATCTATCACAAATAAGGCTGCTATGAACATAGTGGACTATGTGTGCCTGTGGCATGGTGGTACATCCACTGATTATATCCCCAAGAGTGGTATAGCTGAGTCTTCAGGTAGATCTATTCCCAATTTTCTGAGGAACCTCCAAACTGATTTCCAAAGTGGTTGTACCATTTTGCAATCCCACCAACAAAGGAGGAGTGTTCCTTTCTCCACATCCTCTCCAACATGTATTGTGACCTGAGGTTTTGATCTTAGCCATTGTGATTGGTGTGAGGTGGAATCTCAGGATCATTTTGATTTGCATTTCTCTGATCACTAAGAATGTTGAACATTTCTTTAGGTGCTTTTCAGTCATTCAAGATTTGGTTCTCTGGAGTCTAACTTCTTGAGTTCTTTGCATGTATTGGATATTAGCCCTCTATTGGATGTAACACTATCAACAAACCAGACACCCCAGAGCTCCCAAGGACTAAACCACCCACCAAAGAGTACACATGGAAGGATCCATGGCTCCAGCTGAATATGTAGCAGAGGATGGCCTTATCTGGCATCAATGGGAGAGGAGCACATTGGTTCTGTGAAGGCTGGATGCTCCAGCATAGGGAAATGCTAGGGCGGTAAGGCAAGAGAGGGGGAGAGCACCCTCACAGAAGCAGGTTGAAAGGGGGACTGGATAGTGGGTTTGCAGAGGGGAAACCAGGAAGGGAAATAACATTTGAAATGTAAATAAATAAAATAATCAATAAACATTTTAAAATAAAAATTAAAAAGTCTTTTGTGAAGATAGTACAATGGGCCAAGTAGAGTAAATAAAGTTGATATATTTTAATTTCAATTAAAGTTGATATATCTTCCATTTCAAGCATGTAATTTAAGCAACTTTAACCAAGTCTTAAAAATTGTGCATTTTGATCAGGCTACCCTTTTATTCTCCTCACTCAGATATTTAATGTGGCAGAGACTTTGGTTCTGAATTCATAGTATATTGTGTTTAAGCCAACTAGTAATGAGATTTTTGTGGATTCGAGCAAGCTTTCTTTACGTATACATGAATATCTTTTCTTATAAATGAACACAAGTACAGCATCTTCAGTAAAATTCCACTTTTATTTATATATTATATTGTAAGAATAATACACATTAAGATTAATGGGTAGGCTGAGCCCACCTGGGGCACAGCCACCAGAGGTGAGCTATACTTTGTTCTCTGTGCTCCACAGGCAAGCCCATGACTCTGCTGTCCTTCCCAAGAAGGCCTGCAGGGAACCCCAAGAGTATTCAGTTCCACCTGGGGCACAGCCAGCAGAGGTGAGCAGTGCAGTGTTCCCTGAGCTCTATTGTCAGATCCAAGCTCCACCTGCCTCCCCAAGGCGTCCTGTCAAGCAAATGAGTAAATCCCTTAAAGAAATACAGGAAAATACAATCAAACAGGTGAAGGAAAATAATAAAACTGTACAAGGAATGAAAATGGAAATAGAAGCAATAAAGAAAACAAACTGAGGGAATCCTGGAGATGGAAAACTTCAGGAAGAGAACAGGAACTACAGATGCAAGCATCATAACAGAATACAAGAGATAGTAGGGAGAATCTTAGGCATAGAAGATGAAAATACACCAGTCAAAGAAAATTTTAAATCCAAAAAGTTTCTGACAGAAAACATTCAAGAAATCTGGGACACCATAAAAAGATCAAACCTGAAAATATGGAAATAGAAGACTCCCAGCTCAATGGCGCAGAAAATATTTTCAACAAAATTATAGAAGAAAACATCATCACCTAAAGAAAGAGATGCTTATAATACATACAAGAAGCATACAGAACACCAAATATCTTGGCCCAGAAAAAGAAATTCTCCTGCCACATAATAATCAAAATGCTAAATGTACAGAACAAGAAAAGAATATTAAAACATGCAAGTGGAAAAGGCCAAGTAATGTATAAAGGCAAACTTCTCAGAATTGTACTCAACTTCTCACCAGAGACTCTGAAAGTCAGAAGAGCCTAAGCAGATATCTTGCAAACTGTAAGATACCACAGGTGTCATCCTAGACTACTATATCAAGCAATGATCATAGATGGCTATTTAATCATCATAAATAGAGAAAACAAGATATTGTATAGCAAAACCAATTTAAACTGTATCTATTTACAAATCCAGCCCTATAAAAGATACTAGAAGAAAAATTCAAACCCAAGGAGGCAGACTACACCCACGAAAACACAGAAAATAAATAAGCTCACAGCAGAAAAACCAAAAGAAGGAAACAAGCACAGGTGGACTCCCACGCGCATGCACAGATACACACACACACATGCACAAGCATACATGCATGCATACAAATGCACACACTCATTCACACGCAATAATTAAATGTTTTAATGTTTTAAACCCCAAATACTAAGGGAAATAGAAGACTCCCAGCTCAATGGCGCAGAAAATATTTTCAACAAAATTATAGAAGAAAACATCATCACCTAAAGAAAGAGATGCTTATAATACATACAAGAAGCATACAGAACACCAAATATCTTGGCCCAGAAAAAGAAATTCTCCTGCCACATAATAATCAAAATGCTAAATGTACAGAACAAGAGGATTCCCCACCATGTAATGGGGATACATGCTCTACTATGTTCATAGCAGCCCTATTTATGGTTGCCAGATGCTGGAGGGAACCCAGGTGTCCCTCAACGGAGGAGTGGATGCAAAAGGTGTGGTGTATCTATACAATGGAGTACTATTCAGCCATTAGAAACGATGAATTCATGAAATTCTTAGGCAAATGGATGGAGCTGGAGAACGTCATACTAAGTGAGGTAACCCTGACTCAAAAGGTGAATCATGGTGTGCACTCACTGATAAGTGGATATTAACCTAGAAAACTGGAATGCCCAGGACATAATCCACACATCAAATGAGGTACAAGAGGAAAGGAAGAGTGGCCCCCTGTTCTGGAAAGACTCAGTGAAGCAGTATTCAGCAAAACCAGAGCGGGGAAGTGGGAAGGGGTGGGTGGGAGGACAAGGGGAGAGAGGGGGGCTTGCGGGACTTTCGGGGAGTGGGGGGCTAGAAAGGGGGAAATCATTTGAAATGTAAATAAAAAATATATCGAATAAAAAAATGTAAAAAAAACAAAAAAAGAAAAAGAAAAAAAGAAAGAAATTGGTCCCTGGAAGGGCAGCCCAGAAGCATCTTGGGCAGCAATGACAGGAGACCGCCCAGAAGGAGCCACGGAAGCAAAGGTCAAATATGGATTTAGGAGATGTTATGCCAGGAATACTGGAGAAGAATGTTTGCTGGCTGTGGGGAGTTTTGGGAGAACTCTGTCATTGAGCTAGTTAAGGCATATCAAAATTAATCTGGTGTGTGCGTGTTTTTCATTTGTGAATCCAGAGAGCTCTTAGGTTGGTATGCCCTTGAGATTGCCGGGAGCCAAAGTAGTTTAACTAATTTGTCACTACATTATGTAAGCCTTGAATCACCCCAAGTAAAGTTGATCTGCCTTGCTGAAACAAAAAAAAAAAAAAAAAAAGGAGCAACCAGTGAAGCCATGTCCCAATTAGTGACCCACAGACAGCCGTTAGACAATAAATATATACAAAATCAATAATGAAAAAATAATAAAGAAAATTATAAAAAGTTTTAAAATATAATAATTAGGAAAATTAAAGCCTCAAAAATATTAATAAAATATTACCTTTTTAAACATCTATTTTATTTGATTTATGTGTGTATGTGTATACAGATGCCCCTAGAGTCCAGAAGAGCCAATACTTAAGGAAACCACAGAAATTATTTTTAAAAAATGCAATGAATCCAGGGTCACTGAGGAAGGATATGGACTCCCACCAGGCACACACACAGTACCGCTGATGGAATGCATACTGTTCTCCACCAGACTGAAGGAATGCATGCTGTTCTCCATCAGACTGTTTTCCTCATCTCATTCTTTCTGTCTCCATCCCTTATTCTAACTGTACATCATTAACAATGACAACATGAGATATCAGTCCTAATAAATCATGCATGTCTGAATGACATCATTTGATTAGTGTGTGTTGGCATGGCTTTCTCTTATTCACAAACGTAAAATAAGGATATTAGCATCAATGCTTAAGGAAAAGGTAGAGATGGTCATGAAAGAAAGGCTCAAGGCCAAAGATAAAAACACTGAGGCTTCACCTGCTTGCTCCTTCAGAACACTTTCCAGGATATTCTTCCATAGCTGGTTTTTCATGGGACTCCTTGGCTGAGGATCCAGCTTAGCCAGGCAATATAGAATGTCTTTCATAACCACAACAATCTGGCCATGTCTCCTGTATTTCCAATCCAATTAGGGCGAACAAAACTAGTCGAACTGCAATTCCTTTCCATTAGGATTTTAGAGTAAAGTAAAAACTTTTGTGCCATAGAGATCCCATAGCATCACATAAAATCAGCAGGTACATGATGGGTTGTGTACCATCCAGATGGAAGCCAAGTTCTCCCCATGTCCACCTGCATTCCAAAGCAAGCTGATGATAGTGGTAGTGTCATTTCCAGCATATCGTCAAAGAACCCCGGATACTATGTTCAGAGTCTTCCTGATGCCATAGACAACCTTTAACAAGTTCCAATTCCCAGTGTATTCTCACACTTCACAGTCTCTGCTTCATAAAGACCAAAGGTTCGTAAGTGGTACTTCGTAAAACTAAAAGGCTGTGTGTGTCTAAAGAAAAAAATCAACAGATGAGGAAGAACCATACAGTGTGGGGGAAAATCTTCATCAGCAAAACTTCTAACAAAGGATTAATATCCATCATATATTGAGAACTCAAAGACAAGTTTAAAAAATATGGCTCAATTAAAAACTCAGCCTAGTATCTGAACAAAGAGTTCCCAAAAGAAGAAAAAGCAAACAATCAAACATACAAAGGCCAAGAAATACTTCAAAAAAGGTTCATCATCCATAGTAAGTAGGGAAATGCAAATCAAAACATTAAAAGTTCCATTTACCCAATAAGAACAGCAAATGAACAAAACAAGAGGAAAATGCTGGAGGTGGGTGTAGAAAAGGCAGGACCCACATCTACTGCTGGTGGGATTGCAAACTGGTGACACCACTCTGGAAACCAGTGTGGGGAATTCTCAAAAATAAAAATAATCACATAATCCAGCAATACCACTCTTAGGCATATGCCCAAAGGACTCAGCATCCTGTTCCACCAATGCTTGCTCAGTCATGCTCACTGCTGCTGTATTCACAATAGCTAGGAAATGGAAACAACATGAATCTCTTTCAACTAATTAGTGGATGATGAAATGGTGTTGTGTATACACTGTGGAATACTATAGATCTCTGAAGAAAAATGAAATCATGAACACTGCAGGTAAATGGATGGAACTGGAAAAGGTCATATTGAATGATGTAACACAGACCCAGAGAGAAAAATGCTCCACATCCACTCTCATTTGGTGACTATTGCCAATTTAGTCATCTGAATGAAAATGGCGCCCATAGACTCATGGAGTGGCATTGTTGAAGGTGTGACCTTGTTGGAGAAAGTGTGTCACTGGGGAGTGAGCTTTAAGGTTTCAGATGCTCAAGCCAGCAGTATCTCCTTCCTCTCTTAGTGCCACCTACTAATCCAGATGTAGAAGTCTCAGCTACCTCTCAAGCACCATGTCTGCCTGCAAGTCCCTTTCACCATGTTTCCCACCCATGACCATGATAAACTAAATCCCTGAACTGTAAACCAGCACCAGTTAAATGTTTCCTTATAGAGTTCCCATGGGCATGGCATCTATTCACAGCAATAGAACCCCTAACTATGACAAGCCGTCTTCCTTATATGGGCTATAGGACCACTGAGAGATGACTGAAAGTTTGGAGGTATAACTGGGAAGTAAAATATTTTTCCCATCAGGGACCAGGTCCTTCATTTCATCCCTGGACACCATCAGAAGGAGAAAGAGGAGAAAGGACAGAAAACAGACAGCTGAGCTCCTCATACTATCAGAATAATCCTCACTAGAACATCTTGAGTTAAAAGAACCATTACAAACACTGAGGTTCAGTGTATCACAAATAAAAATGGGGGGCACACCTTTGTAAGTCTATCACCACCATGTGGGGACAGCAGCAGAGGCCAGAGAGAATCAGATTCTATGGAACTGGAGTTACACATGGTTCTGAGTCACCTGATAATGGTGCTGGAAAACACACCCCAAGGTCCTCTGCAAAAACAGTAATGATGTTCTTAATGATGGAGCCATCTCTCCAGTGCTCACAACATATATTTTTGTTAGTGTCAGGCTCATAACCTGACCTTACTTGCTATCTACACAGGAGATTTTTCTTGAGGTACACATTAGACAACAGACTGGACTATCATTAATCACAGATGTTGTCCCTCACTCGATTCCAGGCAAGGAAAACCAATTTGGGTAAAGGCTTTGCTTCTCTCTGAATCTCCATCCACAAAGGTTGGTTTTATAATATGGAAAGCTTCAATTAATCAGTGACTGAATGTCAGTCATTTTTAAATGATGGAAAATTCTTCCTCTGTGCTGGCTAGTTTGGTGTCAACTTGACACAAGCTATAGTTATCTGAGAGGAAAGAGTCAGTTGAGGAATTTCCTCCAGGAAACCTAGTTATAAGCAGAGAAACCCATGGGGGGCATTTTCTTAATTAGTGATTGATGGGGTAGGGCCCAGTCCATTGTGAGCACGGATACTCCTGTACTGCTAGTCCTGGCTTCATTGCTGAGCAGTGATGTGGAAGTATAAGTCAATTAACCCTTCCCTCCTCGGGGCTCTATGCTCCTAATGTTTCATCACAGCAGTAATAAGCCTAAGATGCCATCCTATGTGAATTGGGAAAATGACCTAATTGTTAGAGTCTCGGTTACTTTTGATGAAATGTTAATAAACACTACCCACTCCTGGATTTATGGAGAATTGTAGAAAAGGGACGGAAGTGTGGATCCCCATGTGTGCAGTCCTGATGAGCTGCCTATCTTCAGCCACATTGCCTTTCCAATGCTGTCTTCTCCTCCCCAAATTCTACACCCATGGTCAGGTTCTCCCTCCAACTTACTACAGTAATGCTAACAACTAAAGAATATGACACCATACCAGTGAGAAAATAGGGCTATAGTCACAGAGCCAAATAGGATTGTAGTCAGAGGGCTAAATTTGGGGGAGGGAGAAGACAAAAACTGGCAGTTGACAAGGACCCAGGAATTATGCTATGTCACTTCAACTCTGAATGTGTTTGTGGAACCAGAAGTTAATTGTGATGTCTATGTATGAGATGAATCACCAAAAGCAACTTGGGGGGAAGGAGTTTACATGGATTTGTACTTCTATATCACTGTTCATCATTGAAAGAAGACAGGACAGGAACCTGGAGAAGGAGCTGAAGTAGAGGTCATGAAGGGGTACTGCTTGCTGGCTTGCTCAGCCTGCTAATTATAGACTCCAGGACCACCAGCCCAAGGATGGCACCACCCACAACGATGTGTGCCCTCCCTAGTCAATTACTAATGAGGAAAATGTCCCACAGGCTTGCGTGCAACCCCATCCTAGGAAAGCATTTTCTTAACCTAGGCAGCTAAGTTGCTTCTGGAGCTACTGTCACTTGCTAAAGCAGTGTTAATACAGCTCTGTTTTTAACAGTTTCCACTTATTAGAATATATTTAGAAGAATGAACACTAATTTAGTTTCAGTTTCATGTTCTTGGAAATGCAGGGTATTCTGAGACTTGATACACTCTCCCCTGAGATTGGACCCCCACCCCTTAATTGGCTAGCACTCTGAAGGGGAGACAAAAGCAGGAAGAGTATGCAATTCCTGCCCAGCTTTCCTGTTTCTGCTGAAGAAACATAAGGAGACCTCAAGCCTAGAGCTCAGCCAAGGACAATTCCTCTCCGGAGCAGTGAGTGCATCCACTGGACACAGGATTTTCTGGTAACTCAGCGTTCAGATCCCATTGCTCCCTATCATCTTCTCTTTCCTAAGGAGTCTGTGGGTAACAAGACATTTGGTGACACAGCCTCAGAGCTGGGATCCTCAGTTTGGAAGCTAGGGGCCTTCGAATAGAGGTAGTGAGAACTTGTTTATAGATGTTCTTCAGATCGACCTAAACGGAATGAACTAAGTATTACTTTAAACTTAACCAGTTTGGGGAGGGGGTGCTTCTTTGTTCTCTAATACCTAAAACAGATAAAAAGGAACCGTTCAGGATGTGTTGTGAATTGTCCGTACAGAGTCTATGAAAACTGTTGTGTCTTGATCCTGTTATTCCTAGCACTGATTTCTTGCCTCTCTCCACCCAGTTCAGCAGATTTACTCTAAACTCCAGTAGAAGCTAGACTGGAGAAAAGATGCACTCTGTGCACTGCTTCTACTGTCTGTCACCTGCCAGGGAGCAAACCTAGGATTTGTTTGCTGATTTTGCTTTAAAATATTTTTACTTATTGTACAAAGATTTCATACATGACTATAATACTTTGATCATCTTCCCCCAGGGTTCCTCTCTTTTCTCACCCATATTCTCTCTGGGACTTTTCCCCTTCCCAATGACTACTATTCTGTTTTCTTGCCTTTTTTGTTTGATACTCCACTGATTTTAGGGTCACTTGCATGTTCTGGGTGTAGAGTTATTTACCGGGTTATGGACAACTTTCTATTTGCTACAGCTATAAAAAGAAAAAATGGCACTCCTTCTCCCCCACCAGCCATTACTCTTATGTTAAGCTACTATCTCCTCAGCTAAGGATAAGGCCTCCCTTCCCCAATCTCATGAATGCTAAAATGTTGATGGGTTAGATCTCATATAAGTCTCGTGCAGCTGCCATGCATCCAGATTCCACATCACATTAGTAAGACATTAAGTCACACCACTGCCGGGGCTCCAGTCCATGGCTCTTCCATGATGTTTCCTCAGCCTGACTATGATAGGGGACTGGGGGTTGATATGGAAGTCCCTCCCTGTTCTCTTTAGGAATGAGCACTTAACAGTCTCTTATTCTCAGCCCTTTGACCAGTTATGAGACTGAGCATTAGAGTCCTACCAATTGCAGAAAAGAAAACAAATGGGACACAAAGAACAGCAACAAACCCCTTGTGTGAGAAAGGCTGAGACCATCACTCACCTCTGGCATAATCAGAAATGTGCAGAAGGCAGCTTGACAACAAGACCATTTACCAACGCAATAGTAATAGATGCTGCGGATATTTTTAACTGGGCAATCCTCTTTAACTTCATGGGGTTTAATACAGAACTGGGGTGCTAATAAAGAAATGCATCCCTCTGCAAGGATTGATATTTCATATCACTGTCATTTGTTGTGCTCAGATGCAGCGCAAAGACATTGAAGACCGTTGTTTCTGTTGTTAATTTTCCTCTTTATCATTTTAGAAATTCTTTGAGAATTCTGTACAATGCATTTTACTTATTTCATCACATTTATTTATTTGCTTATGCATATTGATATACTGGGGCTGGTCACTCACATGGTATAGCATGCATATGAAGGTCAAAAGACAAGTTGTAGAAGTCACTTCTCTCTCCCCACTATGTGAGTCTTTTGACTAGAACTCAGATAACCTAGTTTAGTGACAAGAACTCTCACCTGTTGAGCCATCTTGCTGACCCAAGACAAACTTCAGTGTGTAGTTAGAACAGAGGATGGAGACTAAAAGAAGGGGAATCATTTGTGAAAAGGTCTCCAGCAACTTTTCTCTTCATGACTTGCTTCCTCCCCACAGGATGAATAGAATAGGTCCAGGCTGGTGGTTGCCCTAATAGATATAATTGTAATCATTTTTGTCAGGGTCCAATCAGCTTCTGTAATTGGCCAAATTTATTACCCAATAATTGATTTCAGTAACTATCAGGAAAGCTTAAATCTGCCCCTGCCCCATTAGTTTTATCTAAAGATGATTGAGTATAACATGGATACCTGCCCAGTTTGAGGTACAAAATTCAGAGGGGACTCAGTCATGGAGTCTCATGGAGTCATCCTGATACTTTAGTAGGAATTACCTAGTCAGGAGGCCAGGGGCTGAGCACTTCCCCACCTGAGCATGGTGTGTTATGTCTCCATAAGGCCACTATTTTTCTGAGCATGGGGAGCAGAGTTTTGGCTTTGTCACCACTATTGCTTGGCACTTTGTTGTGTTGCTAACAATAGTGCTGTGGCAGAGGGCCTGTCCTTGTCAGCAGTCACATGTCAGGAGAAAACGCAAATAGTTATATTAAGGAAACATCAAGTTCAGATCATCTTACAAAAAAGGTACACAAGAATTAAGGTATTAAGATATTGAATCATATAACATTAAATAAAAATGTATTCTCTACTAGCCCCGTGAATTGTGGTAAAATCCCATGGTTTTGTAACTCATCACAACCTTTACCTTTAACTTTATGGCTCTGATGAATTTTACTTTAATTAAATTCTAATTGTGTGAGTGAAACCAAGAGCATATCAATCTCTTCAGATAGCCTCATAAATATTAAGCAAGATGAGATTTTTAGATTTGTTTCAGTGATGTGACCTGTGACCTTGGGAATTTTTAAAACCCTTTAGCTATAGGCAACTTAGCCATGGGCTTTTTTAACTTTTACAAAATAACTGTGGCAGATTATACTTGGGGTTTTAGTTTTGTTTCACCCCTCACCCCGGAGCCATCCTTTTAGAAAAAAAAACCCATTTACAAGTTAAAATTCCTTTTCTTCAACATTTTCTTTTAAAATGTATCTGCATACTTATGACCTTTTTAGCACTTTTTCTCCTACTTATTGAATCCTGATTTTATTTTGTAATATTATTAAGCATGGTGATATAAATAAACAACTAAGGTATTTGTTGCCCCAAAGAACTGGCAGATGTGAAATGATTGCTTTATCGTATGGTCATAAGTATAAATTAGACCAATTTTTCAGAACAGACCCCATGAAGCTCTTATCAAAAATGAGACTGTGTCCCCTATTGGAACAGTCAGGGCTCTGGAAAGAAGCAGAAAACAGAGCACATAGAAATCTTAAGCCAGAAGCCACATGGCTCATGTCCTCGGAGGACAAAACAGAATAGATATGTGCATTTAACTTAGAAATCAGATAAGTTTTATTCTAAATCTTTAAAAACTGTAAGAAATGTAAACAATTCTGTAGATATCTTTCTGGGCAGTGTCTGTGCTCAGTTTTATTGGTTATGCTATTGTCCTGTGGCTGGGCAGGCTCAGAGATGAGCCTCCATTGTCTCTGGGTAGGAACTTTATCTTAAACGGAATTAATCATAGTAGTTCTAGTTGCAATCTGTCTCAGGGAAGCAAGGAGCATAATAACATTTAAGATATTATTAATGGGCTGCCTCTGGATGGCTTTTTCTTCAGTCTCTGCTCCAAGGGGTCTGACATGTTGACACTGTTGCTCCCTCCATGGGGCTGCAAACCCCCTCAGCTCCTTTAGGTATTAACCCAATTGGCCAGCATCCCAGGAAAAATACACATTAGCAATTCTGAAGACAGCCTCACTTTTTTTTAATTCTGATATATTCTTTATTTACATTTCAAATGATTTCCCCTTTCCACGATTCCCCCCTCCCCAAAAGTCCCATATTCCTCCCCTCTTCCCTCCCCCTGTTCCCCCATCCACCCCTTCTCACTTCCCTGTTCTGTTATTCCCCTACACTGCTGCACTGAACCTTTCCAGAACCAGGGGCCACTCCTTCCCTCTTCTTGGACATCATTTGATATGTGGATTGTGTCCTGGGTATTCCAAGTTTCTAGGCTAATATCCACTTATCAGTGAGTGCATACCATGAGTGTTCTTTTGAGACTGGATTGCATCACTTAAAATGATATTCTACAGCTCTGTCCATTTGTCTAAGAATTTCAAGAATTCATTGTTTCTAATGGCGGAATAATATATATATATATATATATATATATATATTCCACATTTTTTTAATCCATTCCTCTGTTGAGGGACATCTGGGTTCGTTCCAGCTTCTGGCTATTATAAATAGGGCTGCTATGAACAAAGTGGAACATGTATCCTTATTACATGCTAGGGAATCCTCTGGGTATATGCCCAGGAGTGGTATAGCAGGGTCCTCCAGAAGTGTCATACCCAGTTTTCTGAGGAACCACCAGACTGATTTCCAGAGTAGTAGTACAAGCTTGCAATCCCACCAGCAGTGGAGGAGTGTTCCTCTTCTCCACATCCTCGCCAACACCTGTTGTCTCCTGAGTTTTTAATCTTAGCCATTCTGACTGGTGTGAGGTGAAATCTCAGGGTTGTTTTGATTTGCATTTCCCTAGTGATTAATGATGTTGAACATTTCCTAAGGTGGTTCTCAGCCATCCAAAGTTCTTCAGGTGAAAATTCTTTGTTTAGCTCTGTAACCCATTTTTTAATAGGGTTATTTGGCTCTCTGGCGTCTAACTTCTTGATTTCTTTGTATATATTGGATATTAGCCCTCTGTCAGATATAGGGTTGGTGAAGATCTTTTCCCAATTTGTTGGTTGCAGATTTGTTCTTTTGACGATGTCCTTTGCCTTACAGAAACTTTGTAATTTTATGAGGTCCCATTTGTCAATTCTTGATCTTAGAGCATAAGCTATTGGTGTTCTGTTCAGGAACTTTCCCCCTGTACTGATGTCCTCAAGGGTCTTCCCCAGTTATTTTTCTATTAGTTTCAGTGTGTCTGGCTTTATGTGGAGGTCCTTGATCCACTTGGAGTTGAGCTTAGTACAAGGAGATAAGAATGGATCAATTCCCATTCTTCTGCATGTTGACCTCCAATTGAACCAGCACCATTTGTTGAAAAGGCTATCTTTTTTCCACTGGATGCTTTCAGCGTCTTTGTTGAAGATCAAGTGAACATAGGTGTGTGGGTTCATTTCTGGATCTTCAATCCTATTCCATTGATCCACCTGCCTGTCACTGTATCAATACCATGCTACTACAGAGCAATAGTGTTAAAGACAGTCTCACTTTTTACCAACTCTAAGTTATTTCTTGCCGGGAGCCATTCCCAGCAGAGGTGTTAATTTCTTCTTGGTTCTTCTTGAGGCAGCAGTGGAGGAAAGAACTTCTGCGAGGGGGGGGGGTGCTGTATAATAAAAAGTTTACTTATCCAAGTCTAAGTTACTATGCTAATGTAGCTGACCTGGTTTCTGTGTTCCTCTGAAGGGAGAGACTGCAGTCTCAGGCATTTAACACCTCATCCTAAAACAGCAGGAGATTAAGTAAAGGAGTAGTCACTAGAGCCTTTTCCCTATTGTCCAGATGCCTCTTGCTTGTCAGTCTAGGGGGTAGTTAGGAGCAATAAACATCTATTGAACCAGGAGAAGAGAATAACACTTGCTGAAGGAAAAACTTCTACAGAGGTGAATATGCATAATCTCACATAAATTCATTCATACCTTCAAACATACATATTTCCAGGCAAAGTCAGCTGGGCCAAGATCTCACAATTTCATACTTACACACACACATAAGCATACATTATCACAATTGCATACTTACACACACATCCATACTTACATATGCATATGGAGCAAAAGACCAAGCACTGGTGCAGAAAGAGCTCACTCATTCTGGATGAAAAATAGACTCCAATATTCATTTTATCAAGAAAGAAAAAGCTTCCACCCTTTTAATGCTAAATGAATTAAATCCATGTGTATAAGAAAAAAGCTTTGTTTCTCTTAATAAGACTAAGCCTTTCTTGCCCTTACCATGGGACCTCTTTCTGCACATCCTTGCCAGCATCTGCTGTCACCTGAGTTTTTTATCTCAGCCATTCTGACTGCTGTGAGGTGGAACCTCAGGGTTATTTTGATTTACATTTCCCTGATGACTAAGGAGGTTAAACATTTCTTTAGGTGTTTCTGAGTCCTTGGAGTTTCCTCAGTTGAGAATTTTATGTTTAGCTCTGTTTCCAATTTTTAATAGGGTTATTTGGTTCTCTGCAGTCTAACTTCTTAAGTTCTTCCTACCTATTGGATATTAGCACTCTACCAATATAGGGTTGGTAAATAACTTTTCCCAATTTGTTGGTTGCAGTTTTGTCCTATTGTCCTTTGCCTTACAGAAGCTGTACAATTTTTTGGGGTCCCACTTGTTGATTCTTGATCTTAGAGAATAAGCCATTGGTGTTCTGTTCCAGAAATGTTGCCCTATGCCCATGTGCTCCAGACTTTTCCCCACTTTCCCTTTATTAGATTCAGTATGTCTGGTTTTATATGAAGGTCTTTGATCCACTCGTAATTGAGCTTCATACAGCGAAAGAAGAATGGGTCAATTTGCATTCTTCTACATGTTGACCATCAGTTGAACCAGCACCACTTGTTGAAAATGCTCTTTCTTCCACTGGGTAGTTTTAGCTCCTTTGTCAAAGATCAAGTGACCATAGGCCTGTGGGTTCAAATCTAGGTCTTCAATTCTATTTCATTGGTCTACCTGCCTTTCACTGTCCCAATATCATGCAGTTTTTATCACTATTGTTCTGTAGTTCAGCTTCAGGTCCAGGATGCTGATTTCCCCCAGATGTTCTTATATTGTTGAGAATAGTTTTAGCTGTCCTGGGTTTTTTGTTATTCCAAATGAATTTGAGAATTGCTCTTTCTAACTCTATAAAGAATTGAGATGGAAATTTGATGGGGATTGCATTGAATCTTTATATTGCTTCGGCAAGATGGCCATTTTTACTATACTAATCCTGCCAATTCACAAGCATGGGAGATCTTTCCATTTTCTGAGGTCTTCAATTTCTTCTTCAGAGACTTAAAGTTCTTGTCATACAGATCTTTCACTTGTTTGGTTAGAGTCACACCAAGATACTTTATATTGTTTGTGACTATTATGAATGGTGTTGTTTCCCTAATTTCTTTCTTGGCCTGTTTATCCTTTGAGTATAGGAAGGCAACTAGTTTGTTTGAGTTAATTTTACATCCAGCCACATTGATGACATTGTTTATCAGCTATAGGAGTTCTCTGGTGGAGTTTTTGGGGTCATTTAAGTAGACTATCAAATAATTTGCAAATAGTGGTGTTTTGACTTATTCCTTTCCAATTTGTATATCTTTGACCTCCTTTGTTGTCTAATACTCTGGCTAGAACTTAAAGAACTTAAACTTGCCTATAGTGAATAGGTAAGGAGAGAGAGTGCAGACTTGTATAGTCCCTGGTTTTAGTGGGATTGCTTCAAGTTCTCTCCATTTAGTTTGATGTTGCCTACTGCTTTGCTGTATATTGTTTTTATTATGTTTAGGTATAGATTTGAATACCAGAGTTTTCCAAGACTTTTAACCTGAAGGGATGATAAATTTTGTCAGATGCTTTTTCAGCATCTAATGGAAAAATCATGTGTTTTTTTTTTCTTTGAGATGGTTTATGTAGTGGATTGCATTGATGGATTTCCATATATTGAACCATCCCTGTATCCAGGGGATGAAGCCTACTTGACCTTGGTAAATGATCATTTTCATGTGTTCTTGAATTGAGTTGGCAAAAGTTTTTGGTTTTTTTTGTTTTTGTTTTTGTTTTTGTTTGTTTGTTTGTTTGATTGATTGATTTGCTTTTTTCAAGACAGGGTTTCTCTATATAGTCCTGGCTGTCCTGGAACTCACTCTGTAGACCAGGCTGGCCTCGAATTCAAGAAATCTGCCTGCCTCTGCCTCCCATAGTGCTGGGATTACAGGTGTGAGCCACCACCGCCTGGCTGGCAAAAGTTTTATTGAGTATTCTTGCATCAATATTCATAAGGGAAATTGGTCTGAATATCTCTTTCTTTGTTGGTCATTGTGTGGTTTTAGTATCAGTATAATTGTGGCTTCACAGAACAAATTGGGTACTATTCCTTCTTTTCTAATTTGTGGAATAGTTGGAAGAGTATTGGTATTAAGTCTTCTTTGAAGGTCTGATAGAATTCAGTACTACACCCATGTGGTATTGTTTTTGTTTTGTTTTGTTTTGTTCTGTTCTGTTTTTGGTTGGAAGAATTTTGATGACTACTTCTATTACTTTAGGGGTTATGGAACTGTTTAGATTATTTTTCTGAACCTGATTTAACTTTGGTATTTTGTATTTGTCTTGAAAAATCATCCATTTCATGCAGATTTTCCAGTTGTGTTAAGTATAGTCTTTTGTAATAGGATCTGATGAGTTTTTTAGTTTCCTCAGTTTCTGTTATAGTATCTCCCTTTTCATTGCTGATTTTGTTCATTTGAATACTGACTCTGTACCCTCTAGTTAGTCTGGCTAAGGGTTTATCTATCTTGTTGATTTTCTCAAAGAACCAGCTCCTGGTTTTGTTGATTTGTTGTATAGTTCTTTCTGATTCTCCTTGACTGATTTTAGCTCTGAGTTTGATTTTTTTTTCCTGACATATACTTCTCTTGGGTTTATTTGCTTCTTTTTGTTCTAGAGGTTTAAGGTGTGCTGTCAAGCTGCTAGTGTAACCTCTCTCCAGTTTCTTTTAGGAGGCACCCAGAGCTGTGAGTTTTCCTGTTATCACTACTTTCATTGTGTCCCATAAGTTTGGATATGTTATTTTTCACTAAATTCCAAAAAGTCTTTAATTTCTTTTTTATTTCTTCCTGGACTGTTGTCATTGAGTAGAGTATTGTTCCACGTGTATGTGGGCATTCTGTTGTTTTTGTTGCTATCAAAGACCAGCGATAAAACATAGTGATCTAAAAGGAGGCATGGGATTATGTCAATCTTCTTATATCTGGTGAGGTCTGTTTTGTGAATGATTATATGGTTAGTTTCTGAGAAGGTACCAAGAGGTGCTAAGAAGAAGATATAATCTTTTGATTTAGGATGAAATGGTCTATAGATATCTGTTCAAACCATTTGGTCCGTAACTTTGGTTAGTTTCACTATGTCTCTGTTTTCTATTTCCATGATCTGTCCATTGATGGGAGTGGGGTGTTGAAGTCCTCCATTATTATTGTGTGAGGTACAATGTGTGCTTTGAGCTTTAGTAAAGTTTCTTTTATGAAGATGGGTGCCCTTGCATTTGGAGCATAGATATTCAGATTGAGAGTTCTTCTTCATAGATTTTTCCTTTATTGAATATGAAGTGTCCATCTTTATCATTTTGGATGACTTTGGTTGAAATTTGATTTTATCTTATATTATAATTGGCTACTCCTGCTTGTTTCTTAGTACCATTGGCTTAGAAAATTTGTTTTTCAGCCCTTTATTCTGAGGTAGTGTTTGTCTTTTACACTGAGGTATGTTTACTGTATGCAGCAAAATGATAGGTCCTGTTTATGTATCCAGTCTGTTATTCTATCTTTTTATTGGGGAATTGAGTCCATTGATGTTAAGAAATATTAAGGAAAAGTGTTGCTGCTTCCTGTTACTTTTGATGTTATTTTTTGTTTGTGTGGTTATCTTCTTTTGGGTTTGTTGAAAAGATTACTTTCTTGATTTTTCAATGGTGTAGTTTCCTTCTTTGCATTGGAGTTTTCCATCAATTATCCTTTGTAGTGTTGGATTTGTGGAAAGATACTATGTAAATTTGGTTTTGTCATGAAATATCTTGTTTTCTCCTTCTATGGTAGTTGAGAGTTTTCCTGGGTATAGTATTCTGGTCTGGCATTTGTGTTCTCTTTGGGTCTGTATGAGACCTTCTAGCTTTCATTGTCTCTAGTGAGAAGTCTGGTGTAACCCTGATAGGTCTGCCTTATATGATACTTAACATTTTTCCCTTACTGCTTTTAATATTCATTCTTCCTTTGTGCATTTGGTGTTTTGAACACTATGTGATGGGAGGAATTTCTCTTCTGGTCCAATCTATTTGGAATTCTGTGGGCTTCTTGTGTGCTCATGGGCATCTCTTTCTTTAGGTTAGGGAAGTTTTCCTCTACAATTTTGTTGAAGATATTTACTGGCACTTTAAGTTGGGAATCTTAACTCTCTTCTATACCTATTATTCTTAGGTTTGGTCTTCTCATTGTGTCCTGGATTTTCTGGGTGTTTGGGGTTAGGAGCCTTTTGCATTTTGCATTTTGCATTTTCTTTGGCAATGTATTCTATGGTATCTTCTGCACCTCAGTTTCTCTCTTCTAGCTCTTGTATTCTGTTGATGATGCTTGAATCTATGACTCCTGATCTCTTTCCTAGGGTTTCTATCTCCATTGTTGTCTCCCTTTGTGATTTCTTTATAGTTTCTTTTTCCATTTTTAGATTCTGGATGGTTTTGTTCAATTCCTTCACCTCTTTGGTTCTGTTTTCCTGTAATTATTTAAGGGATTTTCGTGTTTCCTCTTTAATGTCTTCTACCTGTTTACCAGTGTTGTATTTTTTTCTGTCAAAGCAGGAACTCTTTTAATTGTATCAGTCTTTTGTTTATAAAAGGCTGAGAGGAGGTGGTATTTTTTTCTGAGGTGAGATGATGTACAGGGAGGGGAAAGGTGATGGAGGGTATGGGGTAACTGACAGAGCCAACAAAGTTATTCCACATCAGTGTTAGGTAGGCAAAGGCAGAGTTAAGCAGGTCATGCTGAGTCATTCCAGTATGGACGTGACCAAGACAGGTCTTTAAACATGATCAAAGGCTCATCTCCCTCACTAGGCCTCAGTATCTGGCCAAATAAGTCCCAACACCTCTCCCTTTTTTCTTTTTATGAGCAGGTCACATGGCTCCTGTCTTAGGTTTTCTCCCCAGTGGGGATCTTACCCACCTCTGGATTCCATATGCCATGCTTGCTTGGGGGTCTGTTCCATGACCTGTCTTAGGTTGTCTCAGGACATCTGAGATCTTATCTGTCATTGGTCATATGGAGAGCTGTGAAGGGTCACTCATACTCTGGGGGCCATGGAGGCCAGTCTAGGAAGCCGTGGAGGCCAGTCCATAGTGTCTTGAAACTCTCTCCTTCTCTACTCTAAGTCTTCTTCCATTTCCTATAGTTCAATATGTGTCAGATAGAGAGACCCACTGACTGGGGTGTGGAGAGGGCCAGACCCACTCTTGACAGCTGGAAGAGGGTTTGGCTGCATGTTCCCCCAAAATTGAAAAAAGACAAATCTGGATACCACCCAGAGACATAAAATACTTGCCCCAACAGGGGGATGACAATAATAATCACTCCAGGGAAATTCTCAGCCCTGAGAGCCATTCTTCTGCTTCCTCCACAGATTAATCAAGAAAAAAGAACAAAGATTCCCCTCTCAGTGACAATGAAGATCCTCCAAAAGATTGATGGGGGACTCAAAGATCCACTCCAAGAAAACTCTCTTGTATTTGTTTTAGAGAGTTATTTATGTCCTTCTTAAAGTCCTCTATCATCATCGTAAGATGCGATTTTAAATCAGAGTCTTGCTTTTCTAGTGTGTTGGGGTAACCAAGGCTCACTGTGGTAGGAGAACTGGGTTCTGATGATGCCAAGTAGCCTTGGTTTCTGTTGTTTCTGTTGTTGGCCTTGGCTTTCCCCATCTGGATATCTCTGGCGTTAGCTGATCTTGCTGTCTCTAACTGTGGCTTGTCCCTCCTGCAAGCCTCTGTGTCAATACTCCTGGAAGACCAGTTCTCTCAGGGAGGAATCTAGGTATGGAGAGTTGTGGTACAGGGTCAGCTCTGGGGTGCAGACAGAAACCAGAGAGGATCCTGTCCCTAGCTGACCATTGTTTTCTGTGACCTGATGGCTCTGGGAGGTTCCCTCTTGGGCCAGGAATTTGAAGAGATGTGGTGGTCTTACCTGGGCTCACAGGGTTGTCAGCATTCCTGGAAGACCAGCTCTCTCTTGTCAGTATTTGTGTATGTAGCTCTGTAGCACAGGATCAGCTCTGGGCACAGGCAGTAACTCAAAAGTCTCCTGTGCCAGGCAGCACCTTATTTCCTGTGTCCTTAGGGTTCCAGGTGGGTTCTTCTGAGCAGCAGTGGTGACCTGGACTTACAGGCTTGTCTGAACTTCTGGGAAGCAAGCTCTCACATGTGTGATATCATGTTAGGATTTTTTTAAGTCTTCTACGCTGATGATTTTTTTCCATGTCTCTAAGTAAGCTTCGATCTTAAATCTGTTCTTTGAAAGTTTTAACTTTCAGTGGAAGAATATTAGAAAACTTATATCCTAGTATGTAGGCATTACCATAAATGAGATAATTAAATACAAAGTGGTATTGCACTGGGGACTTGGGGTTGGGGCAGGGAATACTAATCAACATGCAAAATCTTCTCTTTACTCAGCTAATATTTAACTTTGGTATTTACAGGACTGATGTGAAAAATCAAATATCTGAATGATCTGAAACGTGAAAAGGAAACCATCCAATCAATATGAAAAAACAAAGTACACCAAACACACACACACACATACCCTGAAAAGATTTACCTTTATGCAGATCTATAGGATGAGAAATTCCACCTCCTTACCATCAGGAAAGATGCCAGGTCTGGGGTTCAAGCAGCATACTGGGGCACAGAAGGAATTGTGGATGCCACTGACAGGCAGACAATGCACAGCAGAGGCTCTGAGATCAGGCCCACATGGCAGAGAGGGAAATCCCTTTTTAGGATCCCAGAGAAAAAGGGGAGCTTCTGGGCCATGTGCCAGATAAAGAGCCTGTAGCATGTGCTCCCACTCAAGCAGTCTATGCAGGTGTGGGGAACAAAAATCGAGAGGTGATTTTAGCGGTAGAGACCTATCATTCCTGAAATTATCACAATTCAACCTAAATGTGGTTGCTTAATGGAATGAAGCGGCTGTGTCTAACACTTTCGGTTGCTAGAAGTTAGGCCTAGAATTGCTTCCAATCTCCTGAGACCACCTGTGAGGCCTTCATAGTCCAATTTCCCTGACCAGCCTCCCATTCCAGATGAAGGGGACTACTGTTAGTCTCCATGGAACCTGTATGGACAAGAATATCTCAATTCTCCTGACCCCAGGCTCAAGATGCAGTCTCAAACTTGAGACAGTGGCTGATCCTCTGTATGCTTCCCTAATCCATCTGGTCTTTCTCCCTGTCATTAGCTGGCTCACACGTCTGGCAACATTGGTAAGATTAGAACAACTTTTGAAGATTCAGAGATGCAACAAAGCTTTCTCAGGACCAACCACCTGCTTGTGTGTGAGCTGAAACCCAGGTCCCTGAGATAACTTCCATCCCCTGTTTTATTTCTGGCAGGTGTCTTTCCTGAACAGGCCTCTTTAATTTAACCAGAAATTGGAAGCTTTCATCTGGGTAACACAGATGTGTAACCTGATCCACTAAATTCAACTCTTAGGGAGTACAAAGCCAAAATAAAGAAGTTAAATAGGACTCCATGGAGAAATACTTTGTACCTGAATCACACAAAGCAAGTACAGGAGTCATTTCCAAAGCAAAGTTCTAACTCACTACCCAACAAAGGAAGCATAGGAATTTTATTTAGGGGGTCCATACAGCTTCAGATAGAGGTGTGTAAACTTTCAGATAATGGGCATTTTAGGATTACATTCCCTGAGCATGCTCATTTTAAAATGATATACAAAACTGCCGCTCAGAATCCTCGATTTCAACAATAATATTTTAGCTGACAAAAAAGGAAAGGACAGTTTGAAACTGCTGAATGATGGCATCTGTCCATGAAGGTGCCTGCCTTGTTTAGACAGTAACAGGTTGACATTTGTTCTTGTCCTTTCTGACCATCCATATATGGAGGGTGACTTCACATGACTGCACAGCAGCCAGAATACACAAGTATTTTACAAGACCGCCAATGGCTTTACATATTTCCATCTCATGTTGGCTTCTTGGGTCCAATTGTTTGGGTGCTGTTTTTGTTTCTCCCATAATTTTGTTGAAGATATTTGCTGGCCCTTTCAGCTGTAAATCTTCACTCTCATCTATACCAATAATCCTTAGGTTTGGTCTTCTCGTTGTGTCCTGGATTTCCTGGCTGTTCTGGGATACAAGCTTTTTGCATTTTGCATTTTCTTTGACTGTTGAGTCAATGGTTTCTATGTTATCTTCGGCATCTGAGATTCTTTCTTCCATCTCTTGTATTCTGTTGTTGATATTTGCATCTATGGCCCCTGATTTCTTCTCAAGGTTTTCTATCTCCAAAGTTGTCTCCCTTTGTAATTTCTTAGAAGTTTCTACTTCTGATTTTAGATCTTGGATGGTTTTGCTTAGCTCCTTCACTTGCTTGTTTGTGTTTTCCTATAATTCTTTAAGAGATTTTTGTGTTTCCTCTTTCATGACTTCTGCTGTTTGACTCACTTTCTCCTGCATTTCTTTAAGTTTTTGTGTGTGTGTGTGTGTGTGTTTCTTCTTTATTGGCTTCTATCTCCTGAGCCTTATTCTCCTGAATTTCTTTAAGTGATTTTTGTGTTTCCATTAATCAGGTTTCTAGCTTATTCATGTTCCCCGGTATTTCTTTAAGAGATTCATTTATGTCCTTTTTGTGTTCTTCTAGCAGCATCATGAACAGTGATTTTAAATCCAAATCTTGTTTTTCTGATGTGTTTGCGTAATCAGGACTTGCTGATGTTGGAGAGTTTGGTTCAGACACTGCTATATTGCCTAGGTTTCTGTTAGTAGCGTTCCTGCGTTTGCCCTTTGCCATCTTGTTATTTCTGGTGTTAGTTGGTCTTGTATCTGGCTGGTATTTGTGGCTCCTGTGAGGCTATATGGCTATTTCTGCAACACTGGATGGCTGGGTTTCCCATGTTACAGATTGCTAATGTGCTGCCCTCCTCTTGGGTGTCCTTGCAGCCCTAGCATGCCTTGCCCCAGGTTTCTGTGTGAACCAGGTAGTGCCCGTTTGCTCCTTCAGCGAGTGCTGATGGTCTATGCCGCTGCGAGACCTTTTCGAGTGCTGGTCACTCTGCTGGGTAGCCTATTTCCCAACCGGGTTGGTGCACACAAGGCTAGCCTAGCTGCTGAGGCCCTGAGTCTAGGCAAAAGCCTGGCAGGCCAATGTCCAAGCAAAGTTCCCCACTGGCTATGACTGTCAATTGGTTCTGTCAGGTGGTGCTCCCTGAAAGTGTTGGGAGAGTCTGCTAGGAGTTTGAATGCATAATGACAACAACTAAGAATGGTACGTGTAGCAATGTGCTTAAAACTGGCTACAATGAAGATCTGAATTGTCATGCACACCCTCTTTGTTCTCCCTTCTTTCTTCCAGTGCTTTTATTTGCTTGAGATCATGGGTCAGCATGCCTCTTCAACTAAGAATAAGCACCAAGATTTGGCCTCCAGCTTTACTGAATATTTTAAGAAATTTAAAACAGGAAACAAAATAATTTCTCAGGAAATCATCACTTCAGTTGAATTAAGCATGACAAAAGGCAACATTCAGGAGGCAAACTCTGCAATCAGAGATGCATTAAAAGAAATCGATAGTACCCCACTCAATGTTGCTGTCACTGGGGAGTGTGGATCAGGGAAGTCCAGCTTTATCAATGCCCTGAGAGGCATTAGGCATGAAGAGAAAGGTGCGGCTAAAACTGGGGTGGTGGAGACAACCATGGAGAGACACCCATACAATCACCCCAATATGCCCAATGTGGTTTTTTGGGACCTGCCTGGGATTGGAACCACAAAATTCCCACCAAAAACTTATCTGGAGAAAATGAAGTTCTATGAGTATGACTTCTTCATTATTATTTCAGCCACGCGCTTTAAGAAAAATGATATAGACCTCGCCATAGCAATCAGCATGATGAAGAAGGAATTCTACTTCGTGAGAACCAAGGTGGATTCTGACTTAAGGAACGAAGAGGAATGCAAACCTCGAACCTTTGACAGAGAAAAAGTCCTGCAGGATATCCGCCTTAACTGTGTGAGGAAATTTAAGGAGAATTATATGGATGAGCCACTGATCTTCTTGATCTCTAATAGAAATTTTTCTGACTATGATTTCCCAATTCTGATGGACAAGCTGATAAGTGACCTCCCTGCATATAAGAGACACAATTTTATGCTCTCCTTACCCAATATTACAGATTCAGCCATTGAAAAGAAGCAGCAATTTCTGAAACAGAGGATTTGGCTGGAAGCCTTTACAGCTGAACTACTGAGTATCATCCCTCCACTGACCTTCATCTTGGACAGTGACTTGGAGATTCTGGAGAAAAGCATGAAGTTCTACCGCACTGTGTTTGGAGTGGATGACGAATCTTTGCAGAGTTTGGCTATGGACTGGCAAATGCCGCTGGATAAGCTGGAAGGCATGATGAAATCTCCTAACGTGTTCAAACTTACAGATGAAGAAACAGTACAAGAAAGGCTATCAAGATATTATGAGGAGTTCTGTTTGGCTAATGGGTATTTAGTTTCTAAAAATCTTTATCTTAGAGAAATATTTTACCTGAAATTTTATTTCCTTGACATGGTGATTGAGGACTCTAAGACTCTTCTCAAAGAAATATGTGTGAGAAACAAGTTGGTTTCTAAGTAAGCTGGAGTCCTGTAGCTGTCAAAAGATCAGAATCAATAACAGAAAAATAGGATGATGATATTGTAACACAATATACTGAGTTTATCCAGGCCATTCAGGCTTTATCCATATTTAATAATTATGTATTCACATTACTTATAGCAAGGGGATCAAATATGTATAAATAAGCTGATAGCTACAAACAATCTACTCACTTTGAGTAAACTCTCAGATCAAGTAATTTTACTTATACCCAAGATATAATTCACAGACCACATAAAGCTCAAGAAGAAGGGATACCAAAGTGTGGATATTTCGCTCCTTCTTAGAATGGGGGAAAAATACCTACAGGAGGAGATACAGAGATAAAGTGTGGATCAGAGACTGAAGGAAAGGCCATCCAGAGACTGCCCCACTTTGGGATCCATCCCATATACAGTCACCAAACCCAGACACTATTGTGGATGCCTCTAAGTGCATACTGACAGAGCCTGATATAGCTGTCTCCTGAGAGGCTCTGACAGAGCCTGACAAATACAGAGGTGGATGCTTGCAGCCACCTATTGGACTGTGCATGGGTCCCCAGTGGAGGAGTCAGAGAAAGGACTGAAGGATATGAAGGGATTTGCAACCCCATAGAAAGAACAACAATATCAACCAACCAGACCACCCAGAGCTCCCAGGGACTAAACCACCAACCAAAGAGTACACATGGATAGACCCATGGCTCCAGGTGCATATGTAGCAGAGGGTGGCCTTGTTAGGCATCAGTGGGAGGAGAGGCCCTTGGTCATGTGAAGGATCCATGAACCAGTGTAGGGGAATGCAAGGGCAGGGAGGCAGGAGTGGGTAGGTGGGTAGGGAAACACCAGCATAGAAGCAGGGGGAGGAGGAATGGGATAGGGGTTTCCAACTGGGAAACTTGGAAAGGGGATAATATTTGAAATGTAAATAAAGAAAATAATCCAATAAAAAATCAAAAAAGAAAAAAAGAAAAGGCTTCGAGTGCATTGGAAGGCGAAGTCCTTCCAAAGACACAGGCTGTACTTCAGGAGGCAAGGCCTCCAAATACATTACTTTGCACAGTTAAATATCAAATGTAATAAGAACATATAAGGTCTGTGAATGAACTGAGTGCTGAATAAGGGCAGTGTAGACTTACTGGATGGGAGAACATCCAGAAAAACAATGGGATCAGTAACACAGAGGGGGGGGGACTTTTGGTAGTTTTATAGGATGCATATGGTAGATATTTTATCATGAGTAGCAGAGTCTGTTTTTATTCTGGATATGAATCTGACTGCTCATATTCATATTATGTTCTGTCTTCTTAGATGCCTTGTCTCCCTATGGCTTGATGATTTTCTTTCCTTCTTTTAGACAGGAAGAGTAACTTTTATAACCCACAGTCATACATTCTGAAGACTGTTTGTTCCCTTCCAAAATAAGACACTGAGCTGAATCACAATACTGAAAAGAATTTCAAAAGACAGGTCACTTGAGTTTATGTTAAAGTTGGTCCAGATGATGGTCAACTGGAGAGACATGAAGAAAATCAAGAAAACATTTACCGGCTTGCCATAGTCATTGTTGGTAAGCCAATGACTAAAACATCAACTCATGAATACAATTCCCTGGGGAAACCATTCCAGTGATCTATAATGTCATATGTATTAAAGCTAAGACAATAAATATTATATAAGCTATAAGAGCTTAAAATCAAATATTGACCTACTTCATTGTAATAACAATATAAGAACAAACCCTGATGAATGATGTTCTGGAAAACCATTTACCTACAATGTGTCTAATTCAGATCTCAAAAAAATCAGCATGAATGTGCCACCCTGCAGTAACAATCACTATATAAACATTTTTAGCAATAATCAGCCCCTCACTCAGTATCAAGAAACTAAGGGGGGAAATTGTGTCTGGATTACATGTAGAAAAGATTTTGCTCAGAAGTTACAGCTTTCTGTGCATCAAAGAATTTACACAGGTGAGAGGTTTCACCTCACTGTACATCAGAGAACTCTAACTAGGAAGAAATCTTCTGACTGTTCCAAGGGTGGGAAAACCTTCTCTCAGGAATCATCCCTCATTATACATCAGAGCATTCATGCTAGAGAGAAACCTTATCTATGTAGAGAATGTGGAAGGCATTTCCCCTGAAGTCCCAGCTTATTATACATCACAGAGCTCACATGGGAGAGAAGACATCTGAGTGCACTGGATGTGGCAAAGCCTTCTGCAAGAAGCCGCACCTTATTATGTGTTGTGCTTTATTTGGCTAGATACTGAGGCCTAGTGAGGGAGCCTGAGCCTTAGCTCAAGTTAAGAGACCTGTCTCAGTCTCTTCCCTACTGGAGTGACTCAGCACAACCTGCTTAAGCCTACCTTAGCCTAGCTACCACTGATGTCAGATAACTTTATTAACTTTGCCAGTGACCCGATACCCTCCATCACCCTTCCCTGCCCCCTAGGTCATCTCATCCCTCCCAAAATCCCCACCTCCTTCCTCAACCCTGTATAAACAAGGAACAGATGAGATAAAAGGAGTCCCTGCTTTGTCAGACTCCCAGCTGGAGGCAAGAGATCTAAGCAGAGACACTCACCATCCTGCTCAGCCCAGAGGAGACCTGGCTGGACCTGGTTCTCTCCTCTTGCCAGGACCTGCTAGCAGAGACCTGGCAGACTGGTGAGAGGAGCACTCTCACACACATACACACACACACACACACACACACACACACTTGATGGAAGTATGCTGACATGCCAATCCATCTGCAGGTAAGTATATCCCCATAAATGATGGGGCAGTACTTTTAGGGATCCAACCCCCCTCTGCACCCTGAGCCCCTATATCTCCCGCTTGATCTCTGTAGCAGCGCCCCCTGGTCCTCCAGTGGGCCACTGCCTTTGAGACCACCTCCCTTGAAACCCAGAGACTCAGGGCCAGTTGGTCTGCCCAGAGGCCCATCCTGGCCTCATTGGCCAAGGCGGGGACAGAAGAGCAGTTCTAGACCCCACCACCACCAGGCATGTGTGGCCTGGAACACTGGATCTATGCTCTGGGAAGCAGTGCCCACATGAGTACAAGTGATGGTGCTACAGCAGCGCCTTCCCGCCACAGCTGTGGGCCCAGATGTGCAACCTGGCGCGAGGTAACTAAAGACAGCTGTGCACTGCATCACTGCGAAGCACATCACCATGTCAGTACACATTGGCCGGCTGCCTGACACAGCTGGTACCCAGCCTAACCACGGGCTGTGGTTGGCAGGGCTGGCAGCCGCTGCCTTTGGGTACATGCAGCAGATGGGCAGCGATGTGCAAAGGTCGCTTGAGGTAATCAGAAAGTGAAGCTCAAGGACAATTCTTTCAGGGAGCGAATCACAAGTGAGGCAGAAGACTTGGTGGCATTTTATTCCCCAAAGAAGTTACTAGAAGTTGACAGCGTTTTGAAGGAACCAATCCTAAATATCTATGACCTGACTCAGATCCACTCAGGCATAAATCTCCCAGTCCCTGACCCCATTCTCCTCACCAACAGCCACAAGAGACTGGATGGTCCCACTTAGAAGTGCAGGTTAGATGAACATAAAGAGGCCTTCCAAGCTCAGGCCTCAGAAACTCTCTTATCGCCTTCCCCAACACCCCCTCCTCCCACCCAGCCTGTCCTAATTTCTGGAGAAATCCAGGTTTGTGCAACATACTAGCACAAGAATAATAGTATGATTTTTGTTTCGTCTTCCCTTCTCTCCTTCGTTCGCTGTTTTACGTTTTATGATTTCTTCCTTTTGATAATTAGTGTTAAAAGCTGGAGAAACTTCATGGAAAGCAGTACTTCATGTATATATGTGTGTATACACATATATACTTGCACATGTGTGTGTGTTCATGTGTGTATAAATAGGTTGGGAAGGTCAAACCCATAGAAGATTTGCCTCCTATCTTGAATCTTCCAGAGATATCACTTCTTTTTTTTTTTTCTTTGCCTTTTTTTTTATTCGATATAATTTATTTACATTTCAAATGATTTCCCCTTTTCTAGCCCCCCACTCCCCGAAAGTCCCGTAAGCCCCCTTCTCTTCCCCTGTCCTCCCACCCACCCCTTCCGACTTCCCCATTCTGGTTTTGCCGAATACTGTTTCACTGAGTCTTTCCAGAACCAGGGGCCACTCCTCCTTTCTTCTTGTACCTCATTTGATGTGTGGATTATGTTTTGGGTATTCCAGTTTTCTAGGTTAATAACCACTTATTAGTGAGTGCATACCAAGATTCACCTTTTGAGTATGGGTTACCTCACTTAGTATGATGTTCTCTAGCTCCATCCATTTGCCTAAGAATTTCATGAATTCATTGTTTCTAATAGCTGAATAGTACTCCATTGTGTAGATATACCACATTTTTTGCATCCACTCTTCTGTTGAGGGATACCTGGGTTCTTTCCAGCATCTGGCAATTATAAATAGGGCTGCTATGAACATAGTAGAGCATGTATCCTTATTACATGGTGGGGAGTCTTCTGGGTATATGCCCAGGAGTGGTATAGCAGGATCTTCTGGAAGTGAGGTGCCCAGTTTTCGGAGGAACCGCCAGACTGATTTCCAGAGTGGTTGTACCAATTTGCAACCCCACCAGCAGTGGAGGAGTGTTCCTCTTTCTCCACACCCTCTCCAACACCTGCTGTCTCCTGAATTTTTAATCTTGGCCATTCTGACTGGTGTAAGATGAAATCTCAGGGTTGTTTTGATTTGCATTTCCCTAATGACTAATGAAGTTGAGCATTTTTTAAGATGCTTCTCCGCCATCCGAAGTTCTTCAGGTGAGAATTCTTTGTTTAACTCTGTACCCCATTTTTTAATAGGGTTGTTCGGATTTCTGGAGTCTAACTTCTTGAGTTCTTTATATATATTGGATATTAGCCCTCTATCTGATGTAGGATTGGTGAAGATCTTTTCCCAATTCGTTGGTTGCCGATTTGTCCTCTTGATGGTGTCCTTTGCCTTACAGAAACTTTGTAATTTTATGAGGTCCCATTTGTCAATTCTTGCTCTTAGAGCATACGCTATTGGTGTTCTGTTCAGGAACTTTCTCCCTGTACCAATGTCCTCAAGGGTCTTCCCCAGTTTCTTTTCTATTAGCTTCAGAGTGTCTGGCTTTATGTGGAGGTCCTTGATCCATTTGGATTTGAGCTTAGTACAAGGAGACAAGGATGGATCAATTCGCATTCTTCTGCGATACTTTATACTGTTTGTGGCTATTGTGAAGGGGGTCATTTCCCTAATTTCTTTCTCAGCCTGCTTATCCTTTGAGTATAGGAAGGCCACTGATTTGCTTGAGTTGATTTTATAACCTGCCACTTTGCTGAAGTTGTTTATCAGCTGTAGGAGCTCTCTAGTGGAGTTTTTTGGGTCACTTAGGTAGACTATCATGTCGTCTGCAAATAATGATAGTTTGACTTCTTCCTTTCCAATTTGTATCCCTTTGGCCTCCTTATGTTGTCGAATTGCCCGAGCTAGTACCTCAAGTACAATATTGAAAAGATAAGGAGAAAGGGGGCAGCCTTGTCTGGTCCCTGATTTCAGTGGGATTGCTTCAAGTTTCTCTCCATTTAGTTTGATGCTGGCTACCGGTTTACTGTATATTGCTTTTACTATGTTTAGGTATGGGCCTTGAATTCCTGTTCTCTCCAAGACTTTAAGCATGAAAGGATGCTGAATTTTGTCAAATGCTTTTTCAGCATCCAATGAAATGACCATGTGGTTTTGTTCTTTGAGTTTGTTTATGTAGTGGATTGTATTGATGGATTTCCGTATATTGATCCAACCCTGCATTCCCGGGATAAAGCCTACTTGATCATGGTGGATGATCGTTTTGGTGTGTTCTTGGATTCGGTTGGCAAGAATTTTATTGAGTATTTTTGCATCGATGTTCATAAGGGAAATTGGTCTGAAGTTCTCTTTCTTTGTTGGATCTTTGTGTGGCTTTGGTATCAGCGTAATTGTGGCTTCGTAGAAGGAATTGGGTAGTGTTCCTTCTGTTTCTATTTTGTGGAATAGTTTGAAGAGTATTGGTGTTAACTCTTCTTTGAAGGTCTGGTAGAATTCTGCACTGAAGCCATCTGGTCCTGTGCTTTATTTGGTTGGAAGACTTTCTGTGACTCCTTCTATTTCTTTAGGCATTATGGGACTGTTCAGATGGTCTAGTTGGTCCTGATTTAATTTTGGTATTTGGTATCTGTCAAGGAAATTGTCCATTTCCTCCAGATTCTCCAGTTGTGTTGAGTACAGGCTCTTGTAGTAGGATCTGATGATTTTTTGGATTTCCTCAGTTTCCGTTGTTATATCTCCCTTTTCATTTCTAAGTTTGTTAAGTTGGATACTTTCTCTGTGCCCTTTGGTCAGTCTGGCTAAGGGTTTATCTATCTTGTTGATTTTCTCAAAGAACCAGCTCCTGGTTTTGTTGATTTTTTGTATGGTTCTCTTTGTTTCTACTTGATTGATTTCGGCCCTGAGTTTGATGATTTCCTGCCTTCTACTCCTCCTGGGGGAAATAGCTTCTTTTTGTTCTAGGGCTTTCAGGTGTGTCATTAAGCTGGTAATGTATGCTCTCTCCATTTTCTTTTTGGAGGCACTCAGGGCTATGAGTTTTCCTCTTAGCACTGCTTTCATTGTGTCCCATAGATTTGGGTATGTTGTGTTTTCATTTTCATTGTGTTCTAAAAAGTCTTTAATTTCTTTCTTTATTTCTTCCTTGACCAAGGTATCATTGAGTAGAGTATTGTTCAGTTTCCACGTGTATGTGGGTTTTCTGTTGTTTCTGTTGCTATTGAAGACCACTTTTACTCCATAGTGATCAGATAGGAGGCATGGGATTAGTTCTATCTTCTTATATTTGTTGAGGTCTGTCTTGTGACCAATTATATGGTCGATTTTGGAGAAGGTACCATGAGGTGCTGAGAAAAAGGTATATTCTTTTGTTTTAGGATGGAATGTTCTATATATATCTGTTAAATCTAATTGGTCCAAAGCTTCAATTAATTTCATTGTGTCCCTGTTTAGTTTTTGTTTTCCTGATCGGTCCATTGAGGAAAGTGCAGTGTTGAAGTCACCCACAATTATTGTGTTAGGTGCAATGTGTGCTTTTAGTTTTAATAAAGTTTCTTTTACATAAGAGGGTGCCCTTGCATTTGGGGCATAGATGTTCAGGATTGACAGTTCTTCTTTTTGTATTTTTCCTTTGACCAGCAAGAAGTGTCCCTCAGGGTCTCTTTTGATGACTTTGGGTTGAAAGTCAATTTTATCTGATATTAAAATGGCTACTCCAGCTTGTTTCCTGAGACCATTTGCTTGTAAAATTGTCTTCCAGCCTTTTACTCTAAGGTAGTGTTTGTCTTTGACCCTGAGGTGTGTTTCCTGTAAGCAGCAAAATGTAGGGTCCTGTTTACGTATCCAGTCAGTTAGTCTGTGTCTTTTTATTGGGGCATTAAGTCCATTGATGTTAAGAGATATTAAGGAATAGTGATTGTTACTTCCTATCATTTTTGACGTTATTTTTTAAATTTGAATGCTTAACTTCTTTTGGGTTTGATGAAAGGTTACTATCTTGCTTTTTCCAGGGTGAAGTTTCCCTCCTTGTATTGGTGTTGTCCTCCTATTATCCTTTTTAGGACTGGGTTTGTGGATAGATATTGGGTAAACTTGGTTTTGTCATGAAATATCTTAGTTTCTCCATCTATGGTGATTGAGAGTTTTGCTGGATATAGTAGTTTTGGTTGGCATTTGTGTTCTCTTAGAGTCTGCATGAGATCTGCCCAGGACCTTCTAGCCTTCATAGTCTCAGGTGAAAAGTCTGCTGTGATTCTGATAGGTCTTCCTTTATATGTTACTTGGCCTTTTTCTCTTACTGCCTTTAGTATTCTTTCTTTGTTTAGAACATTTGGTGTTTTGATTATTATGTGACGGGAAGTATTTCTGTTCTGGTCCAGTCTGTTTGGAGTTCTGTAGGCTTCTTGTATATTCATGGGCATCTCTCTCTTTAGGTTAGGGAAGTTTTCTTCCATAATTTTATTGAAGATATTTGCTGGCCCTTTAAGTTGTAAATCTTCAGTCTCATCTATGCCTATAATCCTTAGGTTTGGTCTTCTCATTGTGTCCTGGATTTCCTGGATATTTTGGGTTACAAGCTTATTGCATTTTGCATTTTCTTTAACTGTTGAGTCCATGGTTTCTATGGAATCTTCAGCATCTGAGATTCTTTCTTCTATCTCTTGTATTCTGTTGTTGATATTTGCATCTCTGTCCCCTGATTTCTTCCCAAGGCTTTCTATCTCCAAAGTTGTCTCCCTTTGAGTTTTCTTAGTTGTTTCTACTTCTGATTTTAGATCCTGGATGGTTTTGCTTAGCTCCTTCACTTGCTTGTTTGTGCTTTCCTGTAATTCTTTAAGAGATTTTTGTGTTTCCTCTTTCATGACCTCAGCCTGTTGACCAAAGTTCTCCTGTATTTCTTTAAGTGTTTTTTGCGTTTCCTCCTTGTTGGCTTTTGTATTCTCCTGGATTTCTTTCAATGATTTTTGTGTTTCCCTTGCAAGGGCTCCTAACTTTTGATCCATTTTCTCCTGAATTTCTTTAAGTATGTCCTTCATGTGTTCCTGTACCAGCATCATGACCAGTGATTTTAAATCCAAATCTTGTTTTACTGGTGTGATGGGGTATCCAGGACTTGCTGGTAGAGGAGAATTGGGTTCAGATGTTGCCGTATTGCCTTGATTTCTGTTAGTGACGTTTCTGCATTTGCCTTTTGCCATCTAGTTCTCACTGGTGTTAGTTTGTCTTGTCAGTGCTGGACTCACCAGTGCAAGCTGCCCCTTCCCCGTTGGCCTCTGGTGCACACCTCTGTAGACAGGGTGCTGCTGCCCAGGCTGATCAGATCCCAAAGCAAGCACCCGAAGGCTCCTGCCGGGGCCCGCTGGATTCACTGGAGCACACCGACTTCTCCCAGCTGGCCGCCCGGAAGTCCTGCTAGCCTCTTGCAGGACTTGGAGATGTGGTGCGGCCGCCCAGGCTGATCTGGATCCGGAAGCGGAGAGAGTTTAGCTGAGGGCTTCCGCCTGAGGCCTTGCCCCAGATTTTGTCTGTGGACCAGATGGAGCCCGTGTGCACCCCCAGGGAGTGCTGACGGTGTATGCTGCTGTGACCTCCCCTGTGTTCCGGTCACTCCGCTGGGCAGCCGATCCCCCAACTGGGCTGGTGCACACAAGGTTAGCCTGGCTGCCCAGGCCCTGAGTCCAGGCAAATGCCAGGGAGGCCAAGGTCCGAGCAAAGTTCCCCTAGGGCTATGACTGTTAATTGGGTCCGCCAGGTGACCCAGATGGCGGGCGTGTGCGCCCGCACTCCCTGAAAGCACTGGGAGAGTCTGCTGTGCTAACAACCTCCTGGGCGGGTTGACACACAGATGGCCCACCAAGCCGCCCAGTTCTTGGGGTCAGTCCTGTGCCTTTTGGGGCCTAGACTCCTGCTTTGTTAGCCTCAGGCTATGCCTGTTACGGGTCTGCCCGCCAGAGCTCTCTGTCGTCCTGCAGGCAAAATGGCAGTACGCGCGCAGGCCCGGGCAAAAAACCTCCTGGCTGGGTTGGCACCCCGATGGCCCCCCCGAACAGCCCAGGGCCTGGGTGCAGGCCAACGCCCGTCGGGCTCAGACCCCCGCGGTCTTGGCCTCGGATTATGTTTGTGTACCTCAGTCTGTCCGATCTCTGGAGTCCGATACCAAGATGGAGATGATCCTCTCCTGACTGGTGGGAGGCCCAATTGAGATATCACTTCTTAAAGCCTTTATATTCAGCGCACCAGCCCCCAGCTTTTAACCTGAGAGTTGGTCTCTACAGTTAGCCTGCCAGTGAGCTCTCAGCCACTTCCCTCCCAGCCTTGGTGAGCTCCAAGTTGATGGGGGAGAGGAGAGAGTGGAGAAAGCTCTTCTTGGTCTCCTCTTCCCACCAATTCCTCATGACTCTTTATCAACAAAAAGCCTCCAGACAGAGAGGAAAAAGAAGAAATCTACAAAGTTTAATAACGTTTCTCCTGCTCCTTTCTTCTCCCGGTTAGAGCTGTCCCTACAAGCACCTGTCCCCACAGCACAGGTGGAGGCATCTGGATCCAGGGGGAGACCAGGGCTCCACACCTATCACACTAGCTGCTTCCAAAAACAAAAGCAAAAGGAGGAGTCTCTACCCCACACCGTCAATTGAAAAAAGACATTATTTACTTTAAATATTTTAAATTTTTCAAAAGAAAGTCCCCATTTATCTCCCATTCAAAAAATTGAACCTCTTCCATTTCTTATAGCTCCATATAGGTCAGGGGAAGAGACCCACTGACTGGAGAGAGGGCCAGACCTGCTCTTGACAGCCGGAAGAGGGTTTGGCTGTGTGTTCCCCCAAAATGAAAAAAAGACTAATCTAGACACTAACCAGAGACATAAAATACTTGCCCCAATGGAGGGATGATGATAATATTCACTCCAGGGAAATGCATAGCCCTGAGGCCCCTCCTTCTGCTTCCTCCACAGTCTTATCAGAAAAAGAAAAAAAAAAGAATGAAGATTCCCCTGCCAGTGACAATGAAGATCCTCCAGAAGATTGATGGGGGATTGGACAATCTGCTCCAAGAAGACTTAGAGAAGAGAAGGAGAGAGTTTCAAGACAAGACAACCCACTGTGGACTGGCCTCCATGGCTTCCTGCCCTTTCTACTTCCCCTCCTTTGTCTCTTCCTCCTTCTCATTCTGCCTCTCACAGTGGGGCAGTGCTTAATTAATAAGGTCACACAATTCATCCAACAGCATTTAGAGGCCATAAGGCTTAATCAGGTCAAGGTCCATTATCAAAGGCTCTCTTCCTGAGAGTCAATATCAACATATGATTGGCCCTTGGAGCATGAGAAACCTCCCTCAGTTCTCCATTTGACCCATGATGAGTAAGATCTCAGATGTGCTGAGACAACCTAAGACAGGTCATTGAGCAGTCCCCCAAGCAAGCTTGATACATGGTATCCAGAGGCAGGTAAGACCCTGAGGCAGGGAACAACCTAAGGGAGGAGACATGTGACCAGCTCAAAAGAGAAAGGGGGAGATTTGGGGCCTTATTCAGCCAGATACTGAGGCCTAGTGAGGGAACCTGAGCCTTTGCTCGAGTTTAGAGACCTGTCTCGGTCAGTCACTTTCATACTAGAGTGACTCAGCATGACCTGCTTAAACCTGCCCTTGCCTAGCTACTGCTGATGTCCAATAACTTTACTGGCCCTCTCAGTCACCCCATGCCCTCTGTCACCCTTCCCCACCCCCTACACCATCTCACGCCATCAGAAATCCCCACCTCTTTCCTCAACCCTATATAAAAAAGAGACTAATACAATAAAATGAGTTCCTGATTTGACAGACTCCCACCTCAGAGTCATTACTCTCCAGAAGCAGAGGATCTGAGCCCAGATACTCTCCATCCTGTTCAGCCCCCAGGAAACCCAGCAGGACCAGGTTCTCTCCTCTTGCCTGGACCTGCAGGAAGAGAGCCAGCAATATACATAAAAAAATTCAAACAGGTGTGAAACCCTACACATGTGCCCAATGTGAAGAAGCCTTCAGCAGGAGATAGAACTCACTGCGCATCTATTGACTCATATTGGGAAGAAAACCCATGACTGTACTGAATGCAAAAATACATTATTCCAGAAATCATAGCTTATCCTACATCATAAGACACATACTGGAGAGAAACCTTATAAATGCAAAGACCTGGAAAGCCTTCTGTCAGAAGCCACATCCTTTTGGACATCAGAGGTTTCTCACAAGGAAAAAAAATCTATGTATGTGCAGAATGTGAGAAGGCTTTCTTTCAGAAATTTCACATCACAGGAAATCAGCAAGTTGCTACTGGAGAGAAGCATTACATATGTGCTGAGTGTGGACGGCCTTTTCTAGAAGTCATACTTTGTCCTAAATCACAGAATTCACACAGGAGAGAGACTATATCAATGTGCTCAGGGTGGTACCTGCCACATAATAATCAAAATGTTAGATGTGCAGAACAAAGAAAGAATATTTAAAGATGCAAGGGGAAAGGCCAACTGATGTATAAAGGCAGACCTATCAGAATGGTACCCAACTTCTTAAGAGACTCTAAAAGCCAGAAGAGCCTGGGTAGATATCTTGCAAACTCTAAGATACCACAGATGTCATCACAGACTACTATACCCAACACTCATCATACATGACTTTTTTATCATCGTAGATGAAAAAAACAAGATATTGCACACTAAAACCAAATTTAAACAAAATCTAGCTTAATTTCATTAAGAAATAAGAACACTCTATATCAGATAACTCATACCATGCCACAGGTATAATAAACTGACTAAAGAATAGCATTTAGTTTTTGATCAACTTAATAATTACTAGAAGCATGAATAATATGATCAGTTTAGGAGGAAAATATTTATAGATAAAACTCTGCAAGGGGATTAATATTTCTAGTGTGATAATGTCTAACTTTTGCAGCGATGATAAATAAGATTATAAATGTGGAGCAATGTAATATGTTATATAAGTTTATTATAAAGGTATGAACTCATCAATTGAACAAGCATGTATACTGAAAATTGTCAATTCATATATTACTTCTCCTACATTATGATAAGCAGATATTAAAATTGCTAATGTCTATTGACAGAATCATAGTCATATAAAGATCCATATAAAGGACATGGAAAAAAACTTAGAAAAATTCTTAGAAAGTATATTGTAAGAAGGTATTGAGCATTGTCAAGAGCTGTCATAGGACAAGCAAATATCTAGCAGGTGATCTTCCTGAGATGGTCTGCTTTGGATTGTAAGCCATGACAGATTCTCTCTCATAAGCAAGGCCCAAGAGAATTCATTTCAGAAAGATCCCTGCAATCCCACCAGCAGTGGAGGAGTGTTCATGCTAGGGATCCATCCCATGTACAGTTACAAAACTGAAACATTATTGTGGATGCCAACAGGTGCTTGCTGACCAGAACCTGATACAGCTGTCACCTGGGAGGCTCTGACAGTGCATGACAAATACAGAGAGGAGCATTCTCAGCCAGCCATTGAACTGAGCACAGGGTCCCCAATGGAGGAGCTAGAGAAAAGACCCAAGGAACTGAAGGGGTTTGCAGTGCCATAGGAAGAACAACAATATGAGCCACCCAGTAACCCCAGAGCTCCCAGGGACAAAAACATCAACCAGATAGTTCACATGGTGTTACCCATGGCTACAGACACATAGGCAGCAGGAGATGGCCTTGTTGGACATCAAAGGGAGGAGAGGCCCTTGATATTGAGAAGGCTCGATGCTGAAGTATAGGGTAATACCAGGACAGGGAAGCGTGAGTGGGTTGATTGGTAAACACAGGAGGGGAGATGTGTTAGGGGATTTTGGGGGGGGGGGGGGGAACCAGGAAAGAAAAAAACATTTGAAATATAAATAAAGAATATATCTAATAAAAAAAGAAAATATCCAATTTAAAAAATTTAAAAATATGTGACTTTGAAAAGCAAAAAAAAAAAAAAAGAAGAATGAAGATCCTGCTATTAATATGCTTTTCCTGTTATTATTAAACATATATAACAATCACTAGGTATCAGCCCACCTCTTTTGAGCAGATCTCTGCAGATCTATGAAGATGTACTGTCTTGTAGTGATGCTATATACAAATGGATAACTTCTTAAGTCTTAATGATGATCTTATATAAAATTTTATCAATGATTATTAAGCTCTTTTATAGTGGGACTGCTATTAGGTCCTCTTCTGATAGTCAAAACTGCAAAGAGAACTCATCAGTCTCCCATGTGTCACCAGTTAATTGCCTCTTAGATAATAGCCAGACATTCTCCTACTCAGAGCACATTCCAAGTGTTGGTATTCTGTCTGAGCTCCACCCCACACTTACCTGGCAATAGCCTATGCCCCACCCCATAGACCTGGCCCACTATAAAAGGGGCTACTTGCCCCTCCTCACTCTCTCCCCCCCATCCTACTCTCCTCTCTCTGCCCCTTGGGCTCTCCTCCCTCCCCCCTCTCTCCACATGGTCATGGCCAGCTTCTACTTCTCTAATCTCTTCTCTTCTCTCTCTCTCTCTCTCTCTCTCTCTCTCTCTCTCTCTCTCTCTCTCTCTCTCTCTCTCTCCTTTTCTCTACCACTAACTCCCAACCTCTACCCTGAATAAACTCTATTCTATACCATGTCTGTGTGCATGTGGTCCCTCAGGGGGAAGAGGTGCTTGGACATGGGCCAGCCTGAGCACCCCCTTCCCCCACACCTCGTGCCACACTCCCTTAACCCCCATTCTCTCTTCTTAAGCCCCCTTCATTGATACATTAGCCTTTCACCAAGAAGTTGTAAAATAATTAACCAAAAGTCATAAAAGGGAACTAATGATTTATTATAGGTGCTAGGACAGAAGACAAAAATACTGACTGGGTTTATATAACCCAGTCTCAAAAGAACACTCATGGTATGCACTCACTGATAATCGGATATTAGCCTAGAAGTTTGTAATACCCAAGACACAATTCACATATTAAATGATGCCCAAGAAGAAGGAAGGAATGGCCCCTGGTCCTGGAAAGGCTCAGTGCAGCAGTGTAGGGCAATACCAGAGCAGGGAAGTGGGAAGGGGTAGACTGCAGAACAGGGGGGAGGGAAGAGGGCTTATGGGACTTTCGGGGAGGGGGGATCCAGGAAAAGGGAAATAATTTGAAATGTAAATAAAGAATATATCGAATAAAAAAATTTGGAAAAACAGACAAAAAAAAACTTCACTAATAACTTAGTTACAGTTTTCAAATTTCAGTGAACCTGTGGAGCAGCGAAGGTGATGGATGTTTAGCCAGATAATTATTCCTAATGAATATGCATGTAAACATTCTCTGTTGTAAACAAATCAAATTTATGATTTGATTTTATGTGTAGACTTGTGATGAATTTCTCAACATGTGATCATGTATTCTGAAAGATGTATAAGTACTAAGAACAAAGAGATGAAGAGAAAAAATTTCCCTTGCCCTCTTAGAATCTTTCTGCTTTCCCCTTTTCTTAGATAGCTTTCATAGGAAACTTTTGAGAACTTAGTAATAAATGCTACAATCACTTTTCAAAGTGTCCCCTTTTTCTTCCTGTGACTTCAAGAAGACCTAAAGTTAGAGCCATGCAGTACCTGCAGAGATAGAACAAAGTCCATATTACTTAATCCCCTGCTGTTAAACTACAGTTGTCAATCACCTAAGCCAGCAGCCTTTTACCCCAGAAAGAGCAAGAAAGTTTTTAGGACTTTTTAGAAATAAGCATCAGCATTTCAGTATAGAGAGCTAGAACATCCCAGAAACCCTCAGAATTTAAAGTCAAACCAGAGTCCTGCTCTGTGCCCCTACCACTTACCCTCTCCATCCTAGAAACTCATAGCAGAGCCTGGCATTTCAACGTATAAAAGTCTTGTGTGACGCCATTGGTTTTAATAGCTGAGTAGTACTCCGTTGTATAAATATACCACATTTTCTGCATCCATTCCTCTGTTGAGAGACATCTGAGTTCTTTCCAGGTTCTGGCTACTATAAATGAGGCTTCTATGAACATAGGAGCATGTATCCTTCTTATGTTGGAGCATCTTCTGGGTATATGCCCAGGAGTGTAGAGGAATACTAGGACAGGAAAGCAGGAGTGGGTTGATTGGTGAAAGAGGGGAGGGGGTGTGTATTAGGGGATTTTCACAGGGGGAACTGGGTTGGGTCCAGTTTTCGAAGGAATCATCAAACTGATTTACAGAGTGGTTGTACCTGCTTGCAATACCACCAGCAATGGAGGAGTGTTCCTCTTTCTCCACATACTTGCCAGCATCTGCTGTCACCTGAGTTTTCGATCTTAGCCATTCTGACTGGTGTGAGATGGAATCTCAGGGTCATTTTGATTTGCATTTTCCTGATGACTAAGAAAGTTGAACATTTATTTGGGTGCTTCTCAGCCATTCGAGGTTACTCAGTTAAGAATTCTTTGTTTAGCTCTATACACCATTTTTAATAGGATAATTTGGTTCTCTGAAGTTTAACTTCTTGAGTTCTTTGTATATATTAGACATTGGTCCTCTATTGGATGTAGCAATATCAACCAACCAGAACCACTCCCCTGCCACCCCATCCCCCCACCCCCACCCCACAGAGCTCCCAGAGACTAAACCACTAACCAAACGGTACAAATGGAGGGTCCCATGACTCTAGCTGGCTCGATGCCCCAGCATCGAATGCTAGGATGTTGAGGCAGGAGTGGGGATGAGCACCCTCTAAGAAGGACAGCAGAGAAGGAGGGGATAGGAGGTCTGCAGAGGGGAAACCAGGAAGGTGGATAACATTTGAAATGTAAATAAATAAAATAACCAACAAAAAATTTTAAATAAAAATAACAAAAGACCAATTGGTACATTTTGATCAGGATTCCCTTTTATTCTCCTTACTCAGAAATTGAATGTGGCAGAGACTTTGGTACTGAATCCATAGTGCCTTGGGTTTAAGCCTAGATCAACTAGCAATGAGATTTTGGTGGATTCAAGCAAGCTTCCTTCACATATACATGAATATATTTTCCTATTAATGAATGCAAGTAGAGCACCTTAAGTAAATATTCCTCTTTTATCTATATATTACATTGTAAGAATAATACACATTGAGATTAATGTGTAGGCTAGGCCTATCTGGGGCACAGACAGCCGAGGTGAGCTATACTTTGTTTCCTATGTTCCAAGGCAAGCCATGACTCTGGCTCCCTTCCCAAGTAGGCCTGCAGGGAACCCCAAGAGTATTCAGTTCCACCAGGGGCGCAGCCAGCAGAGGTGAGCAGCATGATGTTCCCTGAGTTCTATTGTCAGATCAAAGCTTCACCTTCCTCCCCAAGAAGTCCTAGAAAGCAAATTAATAAATCCCTTAAAGAAATACAGGAAAATACAATCAAATACGTGAAGGAAATTAATAAAACTGTTCAAGGAATAAAAATGGAAATAGAAGCAATAAAGAAAACACAAACAGGGAATCATAGAGATGGAAAACTTAGGGAAGAGTACAGGAACTAAAGATGCAAGTATCACCAACAGAATACAAGAGATAGAAGAGAGAATCTTAGGCACAGACGATGAAAATACACCAAAGAAAATGTTAAATCCAAAAAGTTTCTGATACAAAACATTCAAGAAATCTGGGACATCATAAAAAGATCAAACCTAAAAATAATAGAAAAAGGAGATTCTCAGCTCAATGGCACATAAAATATTTTCAACAAAATTACAGAAGAAAGCATCATCACCTAAAGAAAGAGATGCCTGTATACATACAAGAAGCATACAGAACACCAAATATATTGGACCACAAAAGAAAATCCTCCTGCTGCATAATAATCAAAATGCTAAATATACAGAGCAAAGAGAGAATATGCAAGGGGAAAGTCCAACTAATGTATAAAGGCAGACCTATCAGAATTACATCAACCAAAACTCTAAAAACCAGAAGATCCTTGCAAACTCTAAGGGACCACAGATGTCATCCCTGACTAGTATACCCAACATTCATCATAGATGATTTTTTATCATAATAGATGGAGAAAACAAGATATTGCATAGCAAAACCAAATGTAAACAGTATATATGAATAAATCCAGCCCTACAGGAGATAACAGAAGGAAAACTCAAACCCAAGGAGGCAAACTACAAAAAAACACAGAAAATAAACATCCCCAGACCAGAAAACCAAAAGAAGGGAAACAAGCACAAGTGTGTGCATGCTCACACACACACACACACACACACACACAGACACACACACACACACACACACACACACGCGCGCGCGCGCGCATGCACATGCACACACACACGGCACGCAAATTAACACATATGTGTACACATGCATTCAAGCAATTGAACACACTCATTCACACACAATAATTAAATGTTTTAATGTTTTAAAACCTAATACTAAAAAAGGGCAAGCCCAATCATCTTCACTTGGGAACTTACCCAAACTAAATTGTATTTGCAATCATATTAATACAATTTTTTTCACAAAATTGAAGATTAAAAAATAATTCCAAATTCATTCTATTAGGCAATCAAAGCTTTGACACAAAACCAGATATAAATAGCAAAGTAAAAGGCTTAAGGCTGGAAAGATGGCTTGGTAGTCAAAAGCACTTGTTGTTCCTTTAGAGGACCAGAGCTCAGATCCAAGCATCCACATTAGGAAGCATACAACCACCTGTAACTCCAGTTCTAAGGGATCTAACACCTCCTTCTAGATTCTTTTGACACACATAAATACACAAACATGCACATACTATACACTCACACAGATACACATAAATAAAAATAAATCTGACAAACTAGGCACTATTTTGAGCAAAGTGAATGCAATATTAAACAAAAGGGTAGTGTGCAAGACCAGGAGATTGCTGTTATAGTTAGGTTTATGACAGCAACAGCCCCATTGTTTGATATCAAATTTCTATCTCTGTTACTTTCCTGTTGCTTTGATACAATATCCCAAGAAAAGCAATACAATAATGAAAAAGACTTATTTTGTTCACAGCTTGGTAGTACAGTCTGTCATGGCATGGGAGTCTTTGAGGTAACTGGTCCAATTGCTTCAGGAGTAAAGAAGCAGAGAGAGCAGTGAACATTCATGCTCTGTTTACTGTCACCATTTATAGAGTCCAGAATTCCATCCCAAGGAAATGATACTGCCATTTATTGTGATTCTCTCCAAAACATATCAATTACCAAAATTAAGAAAATCTCACCTAAACATACCCAGAGGCTCAACTTCTGGGTGATTCTGGAGCTCATAAAGTTAGTAATTAAAATTAACCATCTAACCAGGAAAAGCCACGCAATTAAATCAGCACCTGTATAAGAAAGAACAGAATCAACGTTCATTTGGGGAGGAGTGGTTGCACAGTCTTGAGAAGTGTGATGGGACATATATTTGAGGTTGATCTGATGGTAAAAGTAAAATATCCACATGGGCAATCCCTATAGAGATTAAGCTACCAATATGGGACAATTTGGGACAGCATGTACTGTGTTATAGGAACAGTTACATGTTAGGGTAGTAACTCAGACAATCAAGGATGAAACATCTGGGAGTGGAGTGGGTTGGTTATCTTTGGAGGGAATTCTAGGGTATCCTACTTTGTCTGAATGATATGGGGCATCATGCATCCTTAATAAGTGGGTCCACTGAATAACTACAGGGATACCCTCCAAAAGGTTGGTGAAATAATGAACTCATACTGTGATGCCTAAAACTAGCATGTGTGGATGGCATCATAACCAGGCTATGGTAGCTATTTCATGGTATTTTTTAATGGTTGATAAGACAAGCAAGTGAGGATCAGCTATCTCTTCTGAAAGAATTTGCTCAAATAAAAAATTACTTATAATGGGGAAATGGCATGCACATGCTATCCTCCACGTTAGTTTGCAATGGACAAAAGAGAGTGGTACCCTCAGACTGCATACAGCTAATCTTGTATAACTGGTGAAAGGATATGCCCCAAGGAATTTTATCCTGAAAAGCAACACAAATCAAAGTTTATGAAAATCTAGTACATGGGGAGGGCCAGGCTCCACCCCAGGCCAAGAGTCAAACTTGTATCAGCTACATGGTTCTGGATTTAAAACCATGAAGGATACAGGAGTAAAAGAGTTGTAGAATCTTCCACCATGGATAAGAAAAGCCACTGAGACAAAGTGTACGGCAGGGTCTCTGAATGGAGACCCAAAAAGTCCATTGTGAAAAACCATGAAAGTAAAACTTAAATAGCATTGGAAACTCAAGAATGTTGGTGAGGCCATGGAATGTCTGCCAAGGAGAGCTGCAGACAAGCAGCAGAACCAGCCCAAGACAGAGGAGTATGTTCCAGTCACCAAAGCTGTAGTAGGCAGAGCCATCTAAGACATCTTTCACACCAGTCAGGGAACTAAAGAATTTGGAGTTTGTCCTACTGGCTTCCAGTCTTGCGTTCATCCAATATTACCTCACCATGCTCCTGTCCCTCCCTTTGAAATGATAATATATGTTCTGTATATATTGTAAGTATGTAATCTCCTTTTTTATTTTATACGTGGTTACAATTAAGAGATTGTCTTGAGTCTCAGAAAAGATTCTGGTCTTTGGGCTTACAAATTATGTTGAGACTATGAAAGACGATAAGGATTCTGAAGTTGAACTACATACTACATGCATGCATTTTGAATAATGACATGACCATAGGCCTTTGTGATTTCAGTCTCAACATGTAAGCTCTCAGCTATTATTCTAGTTCAACATCTGCCTACCTGCCCTCCTGCTTGTCTGCATATCTGCCTGTTCCCTGCCGTGAGGGTCACAGACTGACCTTCTGAAACTGTAAGCCCAAATAAACATATTCTTCTATTAGTTCACTTGGCCATGCTACTTTATCATAGCAATTTAAAAAGTAACTAAGACAATTGTCATTACAAAAACAAAATCATGACTTCCAGCTGTTATCATTGGAGAAGATGATACTAAAACATGTGATGAAGGCAGATGAAGTAGTTGCTTCCAAAGGTTTGGATGTAAATTAGTAAGAAAAGCAAAAGAAAGAAAAATTTATATCAATGTGTTAAGCTACTTTCTAAGATAATCAACAATGTCTGACTCTTATATGTGACCCCACACTCTTATATGTTTGTTTGTTTGGTTGGTTGGTTGGTTGGTTGGTTTCTTGATTGATTGATTGATTGATTGATTGATTGATTGATTGATTTGGTTTGATTATTTTTTGAGATGGGATTTCTCCAGTAGTCCTGGAACTCATGCTGTAGACCAGGCCAGCCTTGAATTCATAGATATCCACCTGCCTCCTGAGTACTGGAATTAAAGGTATACCACCAGGATCCCATACTCATTCAATTTTGTGACGCTCTTTCCCTTTGAGGATGGGAAGATACAACTGGTTTTTCATTAGTGACTAGGGCAAAGATGACTAAATGCAGCTTATTAAATTCACTTTAAAAGTTTTGATTTCATCTTGCTATAGGATTATTTGATAACATTGAAAAAGTAAATTGGCATTTGTTCAAAGACCTTATGATAAGGAATTGAGGCAACTAGATTTCTAGCCCATGTTCTCCAGACCCAGATCATATCATTATATGAACAAGCTTAGAACAAGTTCATGAACACCCTCAGTTGAATACCTAACTCTGACACATGACCACAGCCCTATGAAAGCATATAAAAAGCAACCAGTGAAGCCATGCCCCAATTAGTGACCCACAGACAATCCTTAGACAATAAATATATACAAAATGAATAATGAAAATAATAACGAAAATTATAAAAAGTTTTAAAATATAATAATTAGGAAAATTAAAGCCTCTAAAATATTAATAAAATATTATCTTTTTAAACATCTATTTTATTTTATTTATGTGTATATGCCCCTGGAGTCCAGAAGAGGACATCCCCTGAGCCTGAAGTTACAGGTAGTTGTGAGCCATATTATACATGCTGGGTCCCAAACTTGTGCATTATGCAAAAGCAATAATCACTCTTCAACACTCACTCATCTCTCCAGGCCCAAGAAAGATACTAATTACAAGACCAGATAGTGGGAATGGAGGTGGGTAAGAAATATACTAGACTTAATGGGAAAACAATGTCTAAGAACATTTAAATACAAGGGTTGAAATATCAAAAGCCAATGACTAAGAAGATGTCTTCGTTGATAAGGGTGTTTGTTGTAGGAGCATGAGAGCCATGGATCAGATCCTAATCCTCACACAAAAGCCAGGCGTGGACTATTATGATTGATTTTTACTGCCAAGTTGCCACAAGTTAGAATTAAGTGACTAGGGAGCCTGAGGTACCTGATGACATCCGCTGATTGCCTGGATTGATAGTGGAAGACACATCCTGATTGTGGGTGGCAGCTTCTTATAGAGGCCCAGATACAAAGGGTAAGGCAGGAGGAAGATGGTTTGCCTTTTTCTGTTTTGCTCTTCCCTCTTTCTGTGAGTTGATATTCCCTGTCACTGCTACTGACTTCTTCATTGATATAAAAACAAGTGTTTCCAACTTCCATTGTACATCAAAAGCTCTCCCAAACCTTTCAGGATTTTGGCACCATATTGGAACTGATAAGGCACCCAGCACTGTGGACTGATCAACTATGGAATTCAGTTATAATTCAGGGCACCATGACCAGGGCAATTTTTAAAAGAAATCACTTAATTGGGCTATTTTAATATAGGCTGATGTAATAAATTCATATATACATATATCCATAATATTTAAATATTCATACTATTGATTTTATTCCTCTGAAGAACCTTGACTAATACTCAGATGTCATATCTGAATAATTCAAATTTTTCTATTAAGTATCATGGATCAGAGAGTAATATCTTTAAAGATGAGTGGGAAACCTGATCTAATTCTCACTTTAAATAAGAAAAAATATTGATAAGAAGACTCAATAAGAAAAAGAACAGTCCCCTTGCCATCAGATGTGGGAGCCCTGCACCATGTCTGGCATGGAGAGGACACGGCTTCCTGAGACCCTCTAGAGAACTGACAGGGGCAGGATATTAGTTCGCCTATCCCCTTCTGCCCCTGCTACCCCTCCCTCCTCCCCTGTTGCTTCCCCTTGCCTTCGGGAGTGGGAGACCTGCGCCAAACCTGGTACAGAGAGGACACCACTTCCTGAAGCTCTCCAGAGAACCAACAGCAGCAGGGTATTAGGTAAGCATCAGTGCCCAACACAGACAGTCACAGAGCCCCTGTGCTCAGGGAATCAGTACCCAGCAACCAAGAGTTCGCCTAGCCCCTTCCACCCCTTCTACCCCTCCCTAGTTCCCCATCACCACCTCTTGCCATCAGATGTGAGAGCCCTGCACCACATCTGGCACGGAGAGGACTCTGCTTCCTGAGGCCCTCTAGAGAACCTACAGGAGCAGGGGCATTGGAAAGAAAGAGAATCCTAGGAGCACAGAAACACAGACCCGCAGGATAGAGAAGATAGTGTCAGCAAGACCAGCTAACACCAGAAATAATGAGATGGACAAAAGCAAATGCAAGATCATTACCACCAGAAACCAAGGCAACATGGCACCATCAGAACCCAGCTCTCCCACAACAGCAAATCCTGTATACCCCAAAACATCAGAAAAGCAGGAACCAGATTTGAAATCACATCTCATATTGCTGATAGAGGACTTCGAGAAGGACATAAATAAGTTCCTTAAAGAAATACAAGAGAACATGGGTCAACAGGCAGAAGCACAAAAATCCCTTAAAGAAAGACAAGAGAATATTGATCAAAAGGTAGAAGGCCTTAAAGAGGAAACACAAAAAGCTCTTAAAGAAATACAGAGAATATGGGTCAACAGGTTGAAGCCCTTAAAGAGACAATACAAAAATCCCATAAGGAATTATGGGAGAACATGGGTCAACATGCAGAAACCCATAAAAAGGAATTACAAAAATCCCTAAAATAAACACAGGAGAACATGGATCAACAGGTAGAAGCCCTTAAAGAGGTAACACAAAAATTCCTTAAAGAATTTCAGGAAAAAACAAACAAACAAGTGAAGGAGCTGAACAAAAATACCCAGGATCTAAATCTGGAAATAGAATCAACAAAGAAATCACAAAGTGAGACATCTCTGAAAATAGAAAACCTTGGGAAGAATTCAGGAGTCATAGATGCAAGCATCAACAACAGAATACAAGAGATAGAAGAAAGAATCTCGGATGCTGAAGATTCTATAGAAATCATTGACTCAACAGTCAAAGAAAATGCAAAATGCAATGAGCTTGTAACCCAAAACATCCAAGAACTCCAGGACACAATGAGAAGACCAAACCTAAGGATTATAGGAATAGAAGAAAGCAAAGATTTACATCTTAAAGGCCCAATAAATATCTTCAACAAAATTATAGAAGAAAACTTCCCTAACCTAAAGAAAGAGATGCCCATGAACATACAGGAAGCCTACAGAACTCCAAATAGATTGGACCAGAGCAGAAACTCCTCCGTCACATAATAATCAAAACACCAAATGCACTAAACAAAGAAAGAATATTGAAAGCAGTGAGAGAAAAAGGTCAAGTAATATATAAAGGCAGACCTATCAGAATCACACCAGACTTCTCACCAGAGACTATAAAAGACAGAAGAGCCTGGGAAGATATCATACAGACCCTAAGAGAACATAAATGTCAGCCGAGACTACAATACCCAGCAAAACTTTCAATTACCATAGATGGTGAAAACAAGAGCTTCCATGACAAAAGCAAATTTACACAGTATCTTTCCACAAATCCAGCTCTGCAAAGGATAATGGGTGGAAAATACCAACACAAGACAACAAACCACACTGTAGAAAAATCAATAAGGTAATCTTTCCTCAAACCCAATAGAAGATAGCTACACAACCAGAATGTCAATTTTAACTAAGATGATAACAGTAAGCAACAATCACTTTTCCTTAATATCTCTTAATATCAATGGTCTCAACTCCTCTATAAAGAGACACAGATTAATGGACTGGATATGTAAACAGGACCCAATGTTTTGCTGCATACAAGAAACCCACCTCAGTGACAAAGACAGGCACTATTTAAGAGTCAAAGGGTGGAAAACAATTTTCCAAGCAAATGGTCCCAAAAAACAAGCTGGAGTGGCCATTCTTATATTGGATAAAATCGACTTTCAACAAAAAGTTGTCAAAAAAGATAAAGAGGGACACTGCATACTGGTCAAAGGAAAAGTCTACCAAGAGGAACTCTCAATTCTAAACATCTATGCTCCTAACGTAAGGGCACCCACATTCATAAAAGAAACTTTACTAAAGCTCAAAGCACACATTGCACCCCACACAATAATAGTGGGAGACTTCAATACCCCACTGTCAAAAATGGACAAGGCATGGAACAAGAAACTAAACAGAGATACAGTGAAACTAACTGAAGTTATGGACCAACTGGATCTAACAGATATTTATAGAACATTCCACCCTAAAGCAAGAGAATATACCTTCTTCTCAGCACCTCATGGTACCTTCTCCAAAATTGACCATATAATTGGTCACAAAACAGGCCTCAACAGATTTAAAAATATTGAAATCATTCCATGTATCTTATCAGATCACCGTGGCCTAAGGCTGGTCCTAAGCTCAAACAAAAGCAATGGAAAACACACATACACATGGACTTTGAACAATGCTCTTCTCAATGATAGCTTGGTCAAGGAAGAAATAAAGAGATTAAAGACTTTTTAGAATTCAATGAAAATAAAGACACATCATACCAAAATTTATGGGACACAATGAAAGCAGTGCTAAGAGGAAAACTCATAGCTCTGTGTGTCTCCAAAAAGAGAATGGAGAGAACTTACACCAACAGCTTGACAGTGCACTTGAAGGCCCTAGAACAAAAGGAAGCCAATAACCCCAAGAGGAGTAGATGGCAGGAAATAATCAAACTTAGATCTGAAATCAACCAAGCAGAAACAAAAAAGAGCTATACGAAGAATCAACAAAACAAGGAGCTGGTTCTTTGAAAAAAATCAACAAGATAGATAAACCCTTAGACAGACTAACCAGGGGATACAGCGACAGTATCCAAATTAATAAAATCAGAAATGAAAAGGGAGACATAACAACAGAAACTGTGAAAATTCAAAAAAATCATCAGATCCTACTACAAGAGTTTATACTCAACGAAGTTGGAAAACCTGGATGAAATGGACAACTTTCTAGATACATACCAGGTGCCTATGTTAAAACAGGATCAGATAAACCATCAAAATAGTCCCATAAGCCACGAGGAAATAGAAGCAGTTATTAATAGTCTCCCATCAAAAAAAGCCCAGGACCAGATGGGTTTAGCAGGGAATTCTATCAGATCTTCAAAGAAGAGTTAATACCAACACTCTTCAAACTTTTCCATGAAATAGAAACTCAGGAACACTACCCAACTCATTCTATGAAGCCACAATCACACTTATACTTAAACCAAACAAAGACCAAACAAGGAAGGAGAACTTCAGATCAATCTCCCTCATGAGCATTGATGCAAAAATACTGAACAAAATCCTGGCCAACCGAATCCAAGAATGCATCAGAACTATAATTCACCACCATCAGGTAGGCTTCATCCCAGGGATGCAGGGATGGCTCAACATACGGAAATCCATGAATATAATTCACTACATAAACAAACTAAAGGAAAAAAACCACATGGCCATTTCATTAGATGCTGAAAAGGCTTTTGACAAAATTCGGCATCCCTTCATGATAAAAGTCTTGGAGAGATCGGGAATCCAAGGCCCATACCTAAACATAGTGAAAGCAATATACTGCAAACAGGTAGCCAACATCAAACTAGATAGAGAGAAACTTGAGGCAATCCCACTAAAATCAGGGACCAGACAAGGCTGCCCACTTTCTCCCTATCTATTCAATATAGTACTTGAAGTCCTAGCCAGAGCAATCAGGCAGCAAAAAGAGGTAAAGGGAATACAAATTGGAAAGGAAGAAGTCAAGCTGTCACTATTTGCAGATGATATGATAGTATACTTAAGCGACCCCAAGGAACTCCTAAAACTGATAAACAACTTCAGCAAAGTGGCTGGACATAAAATTAACTCAAGCAAATCAGTAGCCTTCCTCTACTCAAAGGATAAACAAGATGAGAAAGAAATTAGGGAAATGACACCCTTTACAATAGTCCCAAATAATATTTCATACCTAGGTGTGACCCTGACAAAGCAAGTGAAGGGTCTATATGACCTGAACTTTAAGCCTCTGAAGAAAGAAATTGAAGAAAGTCTCAGAAACTGGAAAGATCTCCCATGTTCATAGATTGGCAGGATCAATATAGTAAAAATGGCCATCTTGCCGAAAGCAATCTACAGCTTCGTTGCAATCCCCATCAAAATCCCAAATCAATTCTTCATAGATCTAGAAAGAGCAATTCTCAAATTCATCTGGAATAACAAAAAACCCAGGAGAGCAAAAACTATTCTCAACAACAAAAGATATTCTGGGGGAATCACCATCCCTGACCTAAAGCTCTACTACAGAGCGATAGTCATAAAAACTGTTTGGTATTGGTATGCAGACAGGCAGGAAGATCAATGGAATAGAATTGAAGACCCGGAAAAAAAACCCACACATGTACAGTCACTTGATATTTGACAAAGGAGCTAAAAAAAAAAAAATCCAGTGGAAAAAAGACGGCATTTTTAACAAATGGTGCTGGATCAACTGGAGGGCTGCATGCAGAAAAATGCAAATCGATCCATTCTTATCTCCTTGTACAAAGCTCAAGTCCAAGTGGATCAAAGATTTACACATAAAATCAGACACTCTGAAGCTTATAGAGGAGAAAATGGGGACAAACCTTGAACACATGGGCACAGGGGAAAAGTTTCTGAGCAGAACACCAATGGCTTATGCTCTAAGAACAAGAATCGACAAATGGGACCTCATAAAACTGCAAAGCTTCTGGAAGGCAAAGGATATAGTCAATTGGACAAAACAGTAACCAACAAATTGGGAAAAGATCTTTACTAACCCTACATCCGATAGAGGGCTAATATCCAATGTATACAAAGAACTCAAGAAGTTAGTCTCCAGAGAATCAAATAACCCTATTTAAAATGGGGTACAGAGCTAAACAGGGAATTCTCAACTGAGGAAACTCAAATGGCTCTAAAGCACCTAAAGAAATGTTCAGCATCCTTAGTTATCAGGGAAATGCAAATCAAAACAACACTGAGATTCCACCTTACACCAGTCAGAATGGCTAAGTTGAAAAACTTGGAGGACAGAAGATGCTGGAGAGGATGTGGGGAAAGAGGAACACTTCTCCATTGTTGGTGGGATTGCAAGCTTGTAAAACCACTCTGGAAATCAGTTTGGCGATTCCTCAGAAAATTAGACATAGTACTACCTGTGGACCCAGCCATACCACTCCTGGGCATATATCCAGAAAGTGCTCCTACATGTAATAAGGACACACGCTCCACTATGTTCATAGCTGCCTTATTTATAATAGCCAGACGCTGAAAAGATCCCAGATGTCCCTCAACAGAGGAATGGATACAGAAAATGTGGTATATATACACAATGGAGTACTATTCAGCTATTAAAAACAATGAATTCATGAAATTCTTAGGCAAATGGATGGAACTAGAAAGTGTCATCCTGAGCAAGGTGTCCCAGTCACAAAAGAAAGCACATGGTATGCACTCACTAATAAGCAGATGCTAGTTCAAAAGCTCAAAATAAACAAGTTGCAATTCACCCAACCAGGAAGCTCCAGAACAATGATTTAAGTGAGGGAACTATGGTTCCTCTGAGAAACAGAACAAAATGCTAACAGGAGCAACAAGGGAGGCAATGTGTGGAGCAGAGTCTGAAGTAAAGGCCACCCAGCAAGTGCCCTACCCGGGGATTCATCCTATAAATAGTCAGCAAACCCCGACACTAAGATGAAAAGCATGTACCAAAAGAAGCATGCCATGGCTGTCTCTAGAGGGGCCCTGCCAGAGTCTTACGAATTCAGAAGCAGAAACTAGCAACCAAGCTTGGACTGAGCTTGGGGTCCCCAACAGAGGATCTGGAGGGTTGTCGGGAGGAGCTGATGAGGTATATAGCCTCATGGGAAAAACAATGACTTCGGACACCCAGACACCCCAAGACTCCCAGGGACTGAATCATCAGCCAAGGGGTATACATGGTTCTAGCCAAATATGTGGCAAAGGAATGCCTTTTTGGGCATCAGTGGGAGGAGTGGTCTTTGGTCAGGTAAAGGCTCAATAGAAGCCACAACAAAGGGAAACAGATGGGGGGATAGTTAGGTGGGAGGTGGGACTGTGTTGGGTAGAGGGGCATATATATGGAGGCAGGGGGATGGAGGAGGGGGGCTTTTGGGAGGGGGAAATTGGGAAAGGTTTTACCATTGGCAATGTAAATGAAGAAGATACTCAATTAAAAAAAAAAAGAAAGAAAAAGAACAGATCAATCTTCATTATAATTACAGCTACAAAATCATCCTAAATGATTCCATAACCCCTTGAGTGTCATACATGCATGCTTGCATAAATATGCATATGTAGGTACATATGTGCCTACATATAAAATATAATAGAACTCACACTCAAGGTGAGTGTGACACTTGAGAAGGAACTGATAGTAACTGAAAATATGTTTTAGTCTTTTACTAAAGCAGTGTCTTGAAATGTAACTCAGGTTGTCTTATAGTCACTGTGGACCCCAGGCTTACCTCAAACCCATGATCCTTCTACCTCAGTGCTAGCATTTAGAACCACATGCCACCATGCTCTAAAGAAAATCCCTTTTAAATGAGCTTGGATTTGGCATCTTTACCTTCTTTTCTTCCTAAACCCACTGTCATGGTTACTTTTCTGCTGCTGCAACAAAACACCATGACCAGGGCAATTCTTAAAAGAAATCATGTGATTGGGCTTATGGTTTCAGAGGATTAGATTCCATGATGGCAGAGCAAAGCCATGTGACAGGAACAGTGGGAGCTCACAGCACATCCTACAGAAGCAGGAGACAACACTAGGAATGGTACAAGTCTTTTGAAACCTCAAAGCCCATCCTAAGAAACATACCTCCTCCCATGAGGACACACTTCCTAATAATTCTCAAACAGTTCTACCAATTAGGTACCAATTCTTATTCATATGAACCTATGGGAGGTAAATGCTTCAAAACCCCACACCCATATCCTGTGGCATTTCTCATTGTTAACACATGGACTAGCACAATGGTTCAAGAAGAAGAAACAAACCTTGTTCTTCCCATTGATTTGCTCTGCCAAGTGTTGAGATAAAAAGAGTACACCACTATACCCAAATTTATGTTCTGTGGTTTGCACTAGTGCTGGGCATTCATCAAAAAATATATTATAAAGAAAGTGTGGTATTAATAACAGAGTATTTATTACTCATTAAAAAATCATATAATGTCACTTGCAAATCAAATAAATGGAACAGAAGGTCGTCATTTTAAGGAAAATAAGCAGACTGAGAAACAAAGTACCACATTTTTCTCAAATGTAGAATCCAAGGGGAAAGACAAGAAAAAGCAGACTTTGAGATAAATGGAGGGAGTAAGATAGATAAGAAAGTATATTGTAAGAGTCAATATGATCAAAGTATATTATAGTTATGTATGAAAGTATCATTATTGTGCCTATTATTTCATAAAATATATATACACAAAATAAAGGGCAATTTGAAAAGCTAAAAAAAAATTATAATACATTCCTACTGCTCAGAAAAGCACAAAATGCACACAGATGGGAAGAAAAAAGATCAAGCTGGTTGTGGGGACTCACATCTCTAATCCCAGCACTTGAGAAGCACAGAAAGGAGGACAGTGAATTTGGGGCCACTCTGAGTTATAAAGGAAATGCGCAGCCAGTGAAATCTAGCAGTAAGTCCATTTGTCAAAAAGGGGGAAGGACTAAAAGAAAAGAAAGATAAAAGCAAAGTACTTTGGGAGGAAGAATAAAGCATCCATTAGCTCAAAGCTAAGTCAAAGACTAAATATGTGAATACTGGGATGTTGACTAAGGTTTAGGGTGGTTTCTGGAATCTTATCAATATAAAGTAATAGAAAAGATATTCAAGAGAGGACACCAGAACTCTGAGATACACGATACATCCAGTGGTAAGAGGATAGTCGATGTGAAGGCCCACAAGTACTTTCTACAATGCTTCTGAGTTAGTCTGGTTCCCTTGGACAGTTAACAATTCCTGAGGATGTTTATGACTCTCACAGTTTGGAGTTGAGATGGCAGTGACATCTCTTGTGCAGAGACAAGGGATATTGTAAAATGCTGAGTATTATTATATAAGAGAGAAAGGCCTCCTCATGCCTCCTAACCCATATAAGAATCCAAAAGTCCTATAATACCCCCCAAAATCACACAAGTCAAACTCTGGAAAAATGCATGTCATAGGATTAAGTCAGCTATCCAGTCTGCACTGCATTGTGACCATAGTGAACAATACAGTCCCTTGGTAGGGTGGATAGGTCGGGCAACTAGGAAAGAAATTATGATCATCTAATGTGTCTGCCTATCTAATTCACAGAGCTCTCACTAGCAGACCTCATTAGAAGGCAACCAATTGCCAGACTACAGAGTCTATGCAAATTCTGACACTGCTAATTGCCACATGAGGGTCTCACTCCTAGCAGTGTGCAGAGAAGACTGGGTGATGGGAATGATGATAAAGAACACAAGATGCCACAGGACATCTTTCCCCTCCATGCTGCTTGTGCTGCTCATTTATGGGAATCCAGTAAGTTATGTAACTATCATAGGTTGGATCCAGCCTCAAAGCTTGTAAGAATGCTGGGGCTTGGAGGACCAAAGTGGGAAGGCAGTATTCACAGCCATAGTGGCAAGGCAAGAGTTTCACACAATTTTAACCAAGAGGATATGAATAAAACGGAATGCAAAAAAAAAGAGAGAGAGAAGCCAAGTCTGAAGGTCACCACAGAAATTATTTTTTAAAAATCTGATGTATCCTGGGTCACTGAGAAAGGATATGGACTCCCACCAGGCACACACACAGTACCGCTGATGGAATGCATACTGTTCTCCACCAGACTGAAGGAATGCATGCTGTCCTCCATCAGACTATTTGTTTTCCTCATCTCATTTTTTTCTGTCTCCATCCCTTATTCTAACTGTTCATCATTAACAATGACAACATGAGATATCAGTCCTAATAAATCATGCATGTCTGCATGACATCATTTGATTAGTGTGTGCTGGGATAGCTTTCTCTTATCCACACATGTGAAATAAGGATATTAACGCTGATGCTTAAGGAAAGGTGGAGATGGTGCTGAAAGAAAGGCTCAAGGCTGAAGATCAGAAACTCTGAGGCTTCACCTGCTCGCTCCTTCAGAACACTTTCCAGGATATTCTTCCATAGCTGGTTTTTCATGCGACTCCTGAGCTGAGGATCCACTTAGTCAGACAATATAGAATGTCTTTCATAACCACAACAATCTGGCCATGTCTCCTGTATTTCCAATCCAGTTATGGTGAACAAAACTAGTCAAACTGCAATTTCTTTCAATTATGATTTTTGAGTTTAAGTGAAAACTTTGGTACCATAGGGATCCCATAGCATCACATATAATCACAAGGCACATGACTGGTTGTGTGCCATCCAGATGTAAGCCAAGTTCTCCCCTTTATTCCCCCTTTATCCCCAAGTGTCCATCTATATTCCAAAGCAAGCTGATAATAGTGCCATTTCCAGCATCTTGCCAAAGACATTGCCCAGAATCCTGGATACCATGTTGACAGTCTCCCTGATGCCATAGACAACCTTCAGCAAGTTCCAGTTCCCACTGAAGAATTCTCACACTTCATGGTTTCTGCTTCATAATGACCCCAGTCCTTATGGTATGGTAAAACAATAGAGAATGGGAGAACAGTAGGCACTCCACCATGTCAGTTAGCAGTGAGGCACGTGAAGACAGAAGAGCCCAGTTAGGATGCAGGGAGGAGATCAACAAGGCACCCTAGAACAGAATGACTTCACTTCTCTGGACACTAGGTTTTATCTACCAATGGAGGAAGAATAAACAGTTGAACTGGAAACAAAACAAACAAAAAACACTCACTTGTTCAGCTAACATACTTGGGGCCAGGTATATGTGGCTGATTAAAAGAAGATAATCCCCTCTCATAAGGGAGGTCACAATCTCTCCAGGGAGAGTGAAAGCTGGAGCCTGGGAAACAGGCCTCTAACAGTCAACTGTCAGAACCAGAAAAATGTAATCAGGAAAATAGAGTAATAAAATGAACTCTCTCTCTCTCTCTCTCTCTCTCTCTCTCTCTCTCTCTCTCTCTATCTATCTATCTATCTCTATCTCTCCCTCCCTCCCTCCTTCTCCTGCTCCTCCTCCTTGTGTGTTAGTCTATATTAATATAGATTTTTATAATTTTTGTTACCAATAGATAGAAAGCAATAGTTGCTTATATATTTCTCTACTGTAGGTGGCACCAAAGGACATCAAACAGCAATATGAGGCATGAATAAGGCCAGTACAGTGATAGATAGGTTTTAAAAGTTCATATGGAGGCCTGCATTTCACAGATACTTTCTAAACCATATGAGAAATGCTAGCTTCTCCAGCTGAGACCTTCCTATGCTGCCACTCCTCAGACGCTAACCCCAAAACCTCCCTTTACCAGGCTGATCTACATTTTTCAGGAATTTTGCTCATCTCTCATCTCCTCCTGCACCAAGTAGAGAACCACAGCTTCCCTTGATTAATGCCTCCTGTGTGACCCCAGTACACTAACCCCACAAAGAAAAATGGATACAACAACCCTGCAGAGACTTACTCTCCTCCTCCACATTGTAATACCTTTATAGAAAGAAGACTTGAGAAAGAAACAAAGACCTTTCTCTATGCCCCAACCAACCCCTAGGCTTCTGCTAGAACCAGCTCTACATACCACCATCCACAGGTCCCTTTTGCAGCTCATTCAACCTCTCCACTCAACCAGACTTCCCACTTATTTCTCCAGGTGTAGCCCAGTGAGAACTTCGTGAGTCTCCTTGAATGGCCCAGCCCATAACTTCTCCCCAACCTGACAGATCTAGCCAGGGTTCTATATCCAGTACCCTGGCCTATTCTTGCCTCCCTTGCCTGCACTGGTAGCCATTTCTAATATTCTGCATGGAGGACCCTCCCACACCACATCCAACCTTTCCACTCAGCCTAATCTACTCCACACTCCAGACATAAACCAGGAGAAATGTTCTGTACACCATCTCAGTCCCCTCTGACCATCTGACTTCATTCCACTCAAGCCATTTCCAACCTCTGGGCTCAAATTGCCCAAACATCCTCTCTTTTGCCCCAACCTGCTTATCTACATCAGACATAGGACAACAACAACAACAACAAAAAAAGTTGTTGTTGACTAATCACATCACAAAAAAATGCCAACAATATAAAAGATCAACCCAGTATATTCTCTCTGAAATCTACCAGTTCTGTATAAATGTTTTCCAATGAGAATTACCAAGATGAACTCAGGACATGCATAAGAACAACTACAAATTTCATCAAAGAATTCAAGGAATTTAACAAAGCATACACATATTTAAAAACATCTCAACGAAGTTAAGAAAAAGGAACTTAAGGAGAACAAACTTTACCTGAATGATACCTGAGAAAGCACAAACATAAAGCTGGTGGAAAGTATACCATAGTTAAAACACTAAATATGCAAACATAGAAAGTATAGTTTAAGCTCCAAGAGAAAATAAACCCAGTTATATATAAAGGAAAACTATTGGAATAACAGCTGGTTTCTCAAAGGAAACACTGAAAATCAGAAGGATCTGAAACAATGTATTCCAAGTCCTACGTTAATATACCCAGCAAAACTGTCCATCATTATTGAAGAAGAAAGAAAAACTTTCCATCAAGTTATTTTTAAAAAGTCATGGAATAAAAATGGACATAAAAACATATATATCCAACAAATCAAACATAAAGAAAATAAATGAAGCAATATTCAGGGGTAAGTAAGGAAAGAGAATGGCAGGGGCTCTGTGGGAAGAAGCATGAAGCCATAATTAAAAAAAAAACACAAAATACCGACAGAGGGGCAGCAGTGCATCAAGAGGCCAGCCACAGGGATGCAGTTTGCTCAGGTGAGTCCCTCTGACCCAGCAGAGAAGAGGATCCATCCCTGAGGCCTCTGGCAGGAGCCTTCCAGTCAACACCTCTAGATCGAGAGCAGGCAGGACCACAAACCCAGTCCCCAAGCACTGCAGGGAGCTAGCGGTGCATCTAGAGGCCTGCTGCAGGGAGGCAGCTTGCACAGGTGAGTCCTGCATTGACAACAAGACCAACTAACACCAGTGAGATCTAGATGGCAAAAGGAAAACGTAGGAATGTTACTAACAGAAATCAAGGCAATATGGCAGCATCTGAACCCAATTCTCCATTAACAGCAAGTTCTGGATACCCCAACATTCCAGAAAAGCAAGATTTGGATTTAAAATCACTGGTCATGAAGCTGTTAAAGGAACACATAAACGACATAAATAAATATCTTAAAGACATTCAGGAGAAAGATGATCAAATGCTAGACGCACTTACAAGGGAAACCAAAAATCACTTAAAGAAATTCAGGAGATTATGGGTCAAACGATAGTAGCCAATAAAGAGGAAATGCAAAAATCACTTAAAAAAATACAGGAGAACTTTGATCAACAGGCAGAAGTCACGAAAGAAGAAACACAAAATTCTCTCAAAGAATTACAAGAAAACACAAACAAGCAAGTGAAGGAACTGAGCAAAAACATCCAGGATCTAAAAACAGAAGTAGAAACAACTAAGAAATCACAAAGAGAGACAACTTTGGAGATAGAAAACCTTGGGAAGAAATCAGGGGCCATATATGCAAATATCAACAACAGAATACAAAAGATAGAAGAAAGCATCTCAGATGCCTAAGATACCATAGAAACCATGGACTAAACGATCAAAGAAAATGCAAAATGCAAAAAACTTGTAACCCAAAATATCCAGGAAATCCAGGACACAATGAGAAGGCCAAACCTAAGGATTATAGGCATAGATGAGAGCAAAGATTTACAACTTAAAGGGCCAGCAAATATCTTTAATAAAATTATGGAAGAAAACTTCCCTAATCTAAAGAGAGAGATGCCCATGAATATACAAGAAGCCTACAGAACTCCAAACAGACTGGACCAGAACAGAAATACCTCCCGTCACATAATCATCAAAACCCAAAATGTACTAAACAAAGAAAGAATATTAAAGGCAGAAAAAGAAGCCAAGTAACATATAAAGGAAGATCTATCAGAATCACACCAGACTTCTCACCAGAGACTATGAAAGCTAGAAGATCCTGGGCAGATCTCATGCAGACTCTAAGAGAACACAAATGCCAGCCAAAACTACTATACCCAGCAAAACAATCAATCACCATAGATGGAGAAACCGAGATATTCCATGACAAAACCAAGTTCACCCAATATCTTACCACAAACCCAGCCCTACAAAGGATAATAGGAGGAAAACACCAATACAAGGAGGGAAACTTCACCCTGGAAAATGCAAGATAGTAACCTTCTTTCATCAAACCCAAAAGAAGATAACCAATCAAATATAAAAGATAACATCAAAAATGACAGGAAGCAATAATCACTATTCCGTAATATCTCTTAATATCAATGGACTCAATTCCCCAATAAAAAGACATAGACTAACAGACTGGATACCTAAACAGGATCCTACATTTTGCTGCATACAGGAAACACACCTCAGAGTTAAAAATAAACACTACCTTAGAGTAAAAGGCTGGAAGAAAATTTTGCAAGCAAATGGTCTCAGGAAACAAGCCGGAATAGCCATTCTAATATCAGATAAAATTGACTTTCAACCTAAAGTCATCAAAAGAGACACTGAGGGACACTTCTTGCTGGTCAAAGGAAAAACACCAAGAAGAACTCTCAATCCTGAACATCTATGCTCCAAATGCAAAGGCACCCTCATTCATAAAAGAAACTTTACTAAAGCTCAAAGCACACATTGCACCTAACACAATAATTGTGGGTGAATTCAACACTGCACTTTCCTCAATGGACCGATCAGGAAAACAGAAACTGAACAGGGACATAGTGAAACTAATTGAAGCTTTGGACCAATTAGATTTAACACATATATATATATAGAACATTTTATGCTAAAGCAAAAGAATATACCTTTTTCTCAGCACCTCATAGTACCTTCTCCAAAATCGATCATATAATTGATCACAAGACAGACCTCAACAAATATAAGAAGATCGAATTAATCCCATGCCTCCTATCAGATCACTATGGAGTAAAACTGGTCTTTAATAGCAACAAAAACAACAGAAAGCCCACATACACATGGAAAGTAAACAATACTCTACTCAATGATACCTTGGTCAAGGAAGAAATAAAGAAAGAAATCAAAGACTTTTTAGAATTTAATGAAAATGAAGACACAACATACCCAAAACTATGGGACACAATGAAAGCAGTGCTAAGAGGAAAACTCATAGCCCTGAGTGCCTCCAAAAAGAAAATGGAGAGAGCATACACTAGCAGCTTAATGACACACCTGGAAGCCCTGGAGCAAAAAGAAGGGAATTCACCTAGGAGGAGTAGAAGGCAGGAAATCATCAAACTCAGGGCTTAAAACAATCAAGTAGAAACTAAGAGAACCATACAAAGAATCAGCAAAACCAGGAGCTGGTTCTTTGAGAAAATCAACAAGATAGATAAATCCTTAGCCAGACTAACCAAAGGGCACAGAGACAGTATCCAGATTAACAAAATTAGAAATGAAAAGGGAGATATAACAAAAGAAACTGAGGAAATTTAAAAAATCATCAGATCCTACTACAAAAGCCTATACTCAACACAACTGGAGAATCTGGAGGAAATGGACAATTTCCTAAACAGATACCAAACACCAAAATTAAACCAGGACCAAATAGGTCATCTAAACAGTCCCATAAACCCTAAAGAAATAAAAGTGATCATAGAAAGTCTCCCAATCAAAAAAAAAAAAAAAAAAAAAAAAAAAAAAAAAAAAGCACTGGACCAGATGGCTTCAGCGCAGAATTCTATCAGACCTCCAAAGAAGACCTAACACCAATACTCTTCAAACTGTTCCACAAAATAGAAACAGAAGGAACACTACCAAACTTGTTCTACGAAGCCACAATTACACTGATACCAAAACCACACAAAGATCCAACAAAGAAAGAGTACTTCAGGCCAATTTCCCTTATGGATATAGATGCAAAAATCCTCAATAAAATTCTTGCCAACTGAATCAAGAACACATCAAAACAATCATCCACCATGATCAAGGGGGCTTCATCCCAGGGATGCAGGGATGGTTCAATATACAGAAATCCATCAATGCAATCCACTACATAAACAAACTCAAAGAAAATAACCATATGATAATTTCATTAGATGCTGAGACAACATTTGACAAAATTCAGCATCCTTTCATGTTAAAAGTCTTGGAAAGAACAGGAATTCAAGGCCCATACCTAAACATAGTTAAAGCAATATACAGCAAACAAGAAGCCAACATCAAACTAAATGGAGAGAAACTTGAAGCAATCCCACTAAAATCAGGGACTAGTCAAGGCTGCCCTCTCTCTCCATATCTTTTCAATATAGTACTTGAAGTTCTAGCTAGAGCAATTAGACAACATAAGGAGGTCAAAGGGATACAAATTGGAAAGGAAGAAGTAAAATTATCACTATTTGCAGATGACATGATAGTATACATAAGTGACCAAAATAAATCCACCAGAGAACTCCTACACCTGATAAACAACTTCAGCAAAGTGGCAGGTTATAAAATCAACTCAAACAAATCTGTTGCTTTCCTATACTCAAAGGATAAGCAGGCTGAGATAGAATTTAGGGAAATGACACCCTTCACTATAGCCACAAACAATATAAAGTATCTTGGTGTGACTCTATCCAAACAAGTGAAAGATCTTTACGACAAGAACTTCAGATCTCTGAAGAAGGAAATCAAAGAAGACCTCAGAAAATGGAAAAATATGCCACGCTCGTGGATTGGTAGGATTAATATAGTTAAAATGGCCATCTTGCCAAAAGCAATATACAGATTCAATGCAATCCCCATCAAAATCCCAACTCAGTTCTTTACAGAGTTAGAAAAAGCAATTCTTTAATTTATCTGGAATAACAAAAAACCCAGGATAGCTAAAACTATTCTCAATAGTAAAAGAACTTCTGGGGGAATCAGTATCCCAGACCTCAAGCAATACTACAGAGCAATAGTGTAAGAAACTGCATGGTATTGACACAGGAACAGGCAAGTGGACCAATGGAATAGAATTGAAGACCCAGAAATGAATCCACACACCTATGGTCACTTGATCTTCAACAAAGGAGTGGAAAACATCCAGTGGAAAAAAGATAGCCTTTTCAACAAATGGTGCTGCTTCAACTGAAGGTCAGCATGAAGGAGAATGGGAATTGATCCATTCTTATCTCCTGGTACTAAGCTCAACTCCAAGTGGATCAAGGACTTCCACATAAAACCAGACACACTGAAACTAATAGAAAAGAAACTGGGGAAAATCCTTGAGGACATAGGCACAGGGGAAAAGTTCCTGAATAGAACACCAATAGCTTATGCTCTAAGATCAAGAATTGATAAATGGGACCTCTTAAAATTACAAAGTTTCTGTAAGGCAAAGGACACTGTCAAAAGGACAAAACTGCAACCAACAAATTGGGAAAAGATCTTCACCAACCCTACATCCAATAGAGGGCTAATATCCAGTATATACAAAGAACTCAAGAAGTTAGACCCCAGGGAACCAAATAACCCTATTAAAAATGGGGTACAGACCTAAACAAAGAATTTTCACCTGAAGAAATTCGGATGGCTGAGAAGCACCTTAAGAAATGCTCAACATCATTAGCCATTAGGGAAATGCAAATCAAAAAAACCCTGAGATTTTACCTCACACCAGTCAGAATGGCTAAAGTTAAAAACTCAGGAGACAGCAGGTGTTAGCGAGGATGTGGAGAAAGAAGAACATTCCTTCACTGCTGGTGGGATTGTAAGATGGTACAACCACTCTGGAAATCAGTCTGGCGGTTCCTAAGAAAACTGGACATGACACTTCGGGAGGACCCTGCTATACCTCTCCTGGGCATATACCCAGAGGGCTCCCCAGCATGCAATAAGGACACATGCTCCACTATGTTCATAGCAGCCTTATTTATAATAGCCAGAAGCTGGAAAGAACCCAGATAACCCTCAATGGAGGAATGGATACAGAAAATGTGGTATATATACACAATGGAGTACTATTCAGCAATGAAAAACAATGAATTCATGAATTTTTTAGGCAAATGGATGCAACTGGAAAATATTATCCTAAGCAAGGTAACACAATCACAAAAGAATACACATGGAATGCAATCATTGATAAGTGGATATTAATTAGCCCTGAAGCTGTGAATACTGAAGATACAATTAGCATATCAAATGATTCCCATGAAGAAGGAAGAAAAGGACCTTAATTCTGGAAAGGCTTGATTCAGCATTGTAGGGGAGTACCAGGACAGAAAAAAGGGAGGGGGAAAGATAGGAGAATGGATGGAGAGAAGAGGACTTATGGGACATATGGAGGGAAGGAATCTGGAAAGGGGAAAGCTTTTAGAATATAAACAAAGAATATAGAAAATAAATAAATTAAAAAACACACAAAATACCACTGAACACACAAAAATCAACATCATGATAACCACAGTAAACATATTACATTTCATTAATAACTTTAAAAAATAAATAGCCTCAATTCTCCAGTCAGGATATATAGCTGAATTGATCATGAAGCAAAATCCATCCATCTATTATCTAGTACAAAAAATACAGCTTAACTTTAAAGATAGTCACCACCTTAGGATAAAAGGATGGATAAAGTACTCTAATCAAATGGAACCAGGAAACAAGCAGGTATCACTATTCTAACATCTGACAAAAGAGACTTCAAACTTTAACCAGAAGATATTAAAAGAAAAACTTCATTCCAAACAAGAAAGATAAACACCTAGCCAAACTAACCAGAAGGCACAGAGACAATATCCAAATCAACAAAATTGAAAGAAAAAAAAGGAGGCATAACAACAGATACTCAGGAAATCCAAAAAAAAAAAAAAAAAAAAAAAAAAAAAAAAAATCATCAGATCCTACTACAAAAGCCTATACTCAACAAAAACTAGAAAATCTAGGAAGAAATGGACAATTTTCTAGACAGACACCAGGTACCAAAGATAAATCAGGATTAGATAAGTGATATAAACAGTCCTATAATCCCAAAAGAAATGGAAACAGTCATTAATAGTCTCCCAACCGAAAAAAAAAAAAAAAAAAAAGCCAAGGACCAGATGGGTTTAATGCAGAGTTCGATCAGACTTTCAAAGAAGACCTAATACCAATACTCTTCAAACTATTCCACAAAATAGAAACAGAAGGAACACTATCCAATTTTATCTACGAAGCCACAATTTCTCTAAAACCTAAACCACACAAAGAACCAACAAAGAAAGAGAACTTTAGACCAATTTCCCACATGAATATTGATGCAAAAATACTCAATAAAATTCTTGCCACCAAATCCAAGAATGAATCAAAATGATCATTCGCCATGATCAAGTAGGTTTCATTCCAGGGATGCAGGGTTGGTTCAATATAAGGAAATCCATCAATGTAATGTAATGTTTGTTCATAAACAAACCCAAAGGAAAAAAAAACATATGATCATTTCATTAGATGCTGAGAAAACATTTGACAAAATCCAACACCTTCTTATGATTAAAGTCTTAGAAAAATGAGGAATTCAAGCCCATACCTAAACATAGCAAAAGCAATATACAGCAAACAAGAAGCCAACATCAAACTAAATGGAGAGAAACTTGAAGCAATCCCACAAAATCAGGGACTAGACAAGGCTGTCCACTCTCTCCCTACCTATTCAATATAGTACTTGAAGTCCTAGCCAGAGGATTTAGACCAAAAAGGAGGTCAAGGGACAGAAATTGGAAAGAAAGAAGTCATAGTATCGCTATTTGCAGATGATATGATCATATACTTAAGTGACCACAAAAAAATGAGAGAACTCCTAGAGAACTCCTACAGTTGATAAACAACTTCAGCAAAGTGGCTGGATATAAAATTAACTCAAACAAATCAGTGGCCTTCCTATACTCAAAGGATAAACAGGCTGAGAAAGAAATCAGGAAAATAACACCTTTCACAATAACCACAAATAATATTACATACCTTGGTGTGACTCTAACCAAGCAAGTGAAAGATCTATATGACAAGAACTTCAAGTCTCTGAAGAAAAAATTAAAGAAGATCTCAGAAGATGCAAAGATCTCCCATGCTCATTGATTGGTAGGGTTAATATAGTAAAAATGGCCTTCTTGCCTAATCTACAGATTCAATGCAATCCCCATCAAAATCCCACTCAATTCTTCATAGAAAGAGAAATTTCCAAATTTATCAGGAATAACAAAAAAACCTAGGACAGCGAAAACTATGCTCAACAACAAAAGAAACTCTGGCAGAATCACCATCCCTGACCTCAAGCTATCCTACAGTGCAATAGTAATAAAAACTGCATGGTATTGGTACAGTGACCAGAAGGCAGCCTAACAGAATAGAATTGAAGACCCAGAAATGAACCCACACACCTATGATCACTTAATCTTTGACAAAGGAGCTAAAATCATCCAGTGGAAAGAAAGAGCATTTTCAACAAATGTACTAGTGAGAGATGACTGAAAGTTTGGAGGTATAATTGGGAAATAAGATTTTTTTCCCAGCAGGAGCTAGGTCCTTCATTTCATCCCTGGACACCATCAGAAGAAGGAGGAAGAGGAGAAGGGACAGAAAAAAGACTGTTGGGCTCCTTGTACTATCAGAATAATCCTCACTAGCACATCCTGAGTTAAAAGAACCATTACAAACACTGAGGGTCAGTGCCCCCCAAATAAAAATGTGATGTGATGTGTGTGTGTGTGCGCGTGCGTGTGTGTGTGTGTGTGTGTGTGTGTGTGTGTGTGTGTGCATGCACATGCACCTTTGTAAGGCTATCACTACCATGTGGGTACAGCAACAGAGGCCAGAGAGAATCAGATTCTATGGAACAGGAGTTACACACGGTTCTGTGTCACCTGATAATGGTGCTGGAAAACACACCCCAGGGTCCTCTGCAAGAACAGTAATGATGTTCTTAATGATGGAGCCATCCCTCCAGTGCCCACAACATATATTTTTATTAGTGTCAGGCTCATAGCTTTTAACCTGACCTTACTTGCTATCTACACAGGAGATTTTTCTTGAGGTACACATTAGACAACAGACTGGACTATCATTAATCACAGGTGTTGTCTCTCACTCAATTCGAGGCAAGGAAAACCAATTTGGGTAAAGGCTTTGCTTCTCTCTGAATCTCCATCCACAAAGGTTGGTTTTATCATATGGAAAGCTTCAATTAATCAGTGACTGAATGGCAGTCATTTTTAAATGATGGAAAATTCTTCCTCTGTGCTGGCTAGTTTGATGTCAACTATAGTTGACAGGCTATAGTTATCTGAGAGGAGAGAACCTCAGTTGAGGAATTTCCTCCAGGAAACATAGCTATAAGCAGACAAGCCCCGTGGGGCCATTTTCTTAATTAGTGATTGGTGGGGTAGGGCCCAGTCCATTGTGAGCAGGGATACTCCTGTACTGCTAGTCCTGGCTTCAGTGATGAGCAGTGATGTGGAAGTATCAGCCAATTAACCCTTCCCTCCTCGGGGCTCTATGCTCCTAATGTTTCATCACAGCAGTAATAAGCCTAAGATGCCATCCTATGTAATTTGGGACAAATGACTTAATTGTTAGAATTTGCTGAAATGTTCATAAACACTACCCACTCCTGGATTTATGGAGAACTGTAGAAAAGGGACGGGAGTGTGGATCTCCATGTGTGCAGTCCTGATGAGCTGCCACGGTGACTTTCCAACCCTGAATGTCTTCTCATTCCCAAATTCTACACCCATGATCCAGTTCTCCCTACAGTCTGCTACAGTAGTACTAACAACTAAAGAATATGACACCATAACAGAAAATAGGGTTATAGTCACAGGGCCAAATAGGATTGTAGTCAGAGGGCAAAATTGGGGGGCAGGGGAGCAACTAAAACTGGCAGTTGCCCAGGACTCTGAAATTATGCTATGTCACTTCAACTCAGGATGTGTTTGTGGAATCAGAAATTGTGATGTCTTTGTGTGAGATGAATCACCAAAAGCACCTGGGGAAGGAAAAGAGTTTATTTGGATTTGTACTTCTATATCACTGTTAATCATTGAAAGAAAACAGGGCAGGAACCTGGAGAAGGAGCTGAAGTAGAGGTCATGAAGGGGTGCACTTGCTGGATTGCTCAGTCTGCTAATTATAGACTCCAGGACCACCAGCCCAAGGATGGCACCACCCACAATGATCTGCAGCCTCCCTCATCAATTACTCATGAAGAAAATGTCCCACAGCTTTGCCTGCAGCCTGATCTTAGGAAGGCATTTTTTTTAACTGAGGTTCCCTCCTCTCAAAGACTTTAGCTTGTGTCAGATTGACATAAAACAATCTAGCACAAGGATGAAAGGGAAATTAATTCTAAGGGCCATGGAGGATCTTCCAACCTAGGCATTTAAGTTGCTCCTGGAGCTACTGTCACTCGTTAAAGCAGTGTTAATACAGCTTTGTTTATAACATAGTTTCCACTTATTTGAATCTCTTTAGAAGAATGAAAGCTAATTTAGTTTCACTTTCATGTTCTTGGAAATGCAGGGTATTCTGAGACTTGATGCACTCCTCTCCTGTTATTGCACCCTCCCTCGTGATTGGCTAGCACACTCTGAACTGGAGACAAAAGCAGGAAGAGTATACAAATCCTGCCCAACTTTCTTGTTTCTGCTGAAGAAGCAGAAGGAGACCCCAGCACAGCCAAGGACAATTCCTCTCCGGAGCAGTGAGTGCATTCACTGGACACAGGATTTTCTGGTAACTCAGCATTCAAATCCCATTGTTCCCTATCATCTTCTCTTTCCTAAGGAGCCTGTGGGTAACAAGACATTTGGAGACACAGCCTCAGAGCTGGGATCCACAGTTTGGAAGCTAGGGGCCTTCGAATAGAGGTAGTGAGGACTTGTTTATAGATGTTCTTCAGATTGACCTAACAGAATGACCTAAGTATTATTTTAAACTTAACTAGTTTGGGGTGGGGGGCAGTTCTTTGTTCTCTACTTCCTGTAACAGCTGAAAAGGAAGCGTTCAGGATGTGTTGTGAATTGTCACTACAGAGTCTATGAAAACTGCTGTGGCTCGATCCTGTTATTCCTAGCACTGATTTCTTGCGTCTCTCCACCCAGTTCAGCAGATTTACTCTAAACTCCAGTGGAAGCTAGACTGGAGAAAAGATGCACTCTGAGCACTGCTTCTGCTGTCTGTCACCTGCCGGGGAGCAATCCTAGGATTTGTCTGTTTGTTTTGCTTTAAAGTATTTTTACTTATTGTATGAAGATTTCATACGTGGCTATAATACTGTCATCATCTTCCCCATCGTTCTTCTCTTTTCTCGCCCTTATTCTCCCCGGGACTCTTCCCCTTCCCAGTGACTGCTGCTCTGTTCTCTTGTCTTTTTTGTTGTTGTTGTTGTTTGATACTCCACTGATTTTATGGTCACTTGCATGTTCTTGGTGCAGCTTTCTAGTTACTTACAGCTGTAAAGAGAAAAAAATGGCACTTCCTCCCCCCACCAGCCATTAATCTTAGGTTAAGCTACTATCTCCTCAGCTAAGGATAAGGCCTCCCGTGCCCCTAGTCTCATGAATGCTAAAATGTTGACAGATTGAATCTCAAGTAAGTCTCGCGCAGCTGCCATGCATCCAGATTCCACATCACATTAGTAAGACATTAAGTCACACCACTGCCGGGGCCCCAGTCCATGGCTCTTCCATGATGTGTTCTGACTACAGTGAGGAGCAGGGGGTTGATATAGAAGTCCCTCCCTGTTCTCTTTAGGAATGAGCACTTAACAGTCTCTTATTCTCAGCCCTTTGACCAGTTATGAGACTGAGCATTAGAGTCCTACCCATTGCAAAAAAGAAAACAAATGGGACACAAAGAACAGCAACAAACCCCTTGTGTGAGAAAGGCTGAGAACATCACTCACCTCTGGCATAATCAGAAATGTGCAGAAGGCAGCTTGACAACAGGTCCATTTACCAACGCAATAGTAGTAGATGCTGCCGATATTTTTAACTGGGCAATCCTCTTTAACTTCATGGGGTTTAGTACAGAACTGGGGTGCTAATAAAGAAATGCATCCCTCTGCAAGGATTGATATTTCATATCACTGTCATTTGTTGTGCTCAGTTGCAGCGCAAAGACATTGAAGACCATTGTTTCTGTTGTTAATTTTCCTCTTTATCATGTTAGTAATTCTTTGAGAATATTGTACAATGCATTTTACCTATTTTATTACATCTATTTATTCGTGTGTGTGTGTGTGTGTGTGTGTGTGTGTGTTCATGTACTGAAGCTGGACACTCACATGGTATAGCATGCATGTGGAGGTCAAAAGACAAGTTGTGTAAGTCACTTCTCTCTCCCCACTATGTGAGTCTTGGGACTAGAACTCAGATCACCCAGCTTAGTGACAAGTACCGAGCCATCTTGCTGACCCAAGACAAACTTCAGTGTGTAGTTAGAACAGAGAATGGAAACTAAAAGAATGGGAATCATTTGTGAAAAGATCTCCAGCAACTTTTGTCTTCATGCCTTTCTCCCTCCACTCAAGCTATGTACAGTGTGTGCAGGCTCTTGCTTGCCTTGATAGATTTAATTGTTTTCATTTTTTGTCAGGGTCCAGTCAGCTTCTGTAATTGACCAAATGTATTACCCAGTAATTGATTTCAGTAACTATCAGGAAAGCTTAAATCGGCCCCTCTCCCCCCATTAGTTTTATCTAAAGCTGATTGAATATAACCTGGATACCTGCCCAGCTTGGGGTACAAAATTCAGAGGGGACTCAGTCATGGAGTCTCATGGATACTTTAGTAGGAATTACCTAGCCAGGAGGCCAGGGGCTTAGCACCTCCCCCACCTGAGCATGTTGTGTTATGTCTCTGTAAGGCCACCATTTTTCTGAGTATGGGGAGGAGAGCTTTGGCTTTGTCACCACTGTTGCTTGGCACTTTGTTGTGTTGCTAACAACGGTGCTGGGGCAGAGAGCCTGTCCTTGTCAGCAGTCACATGTCAGGAGAAAACACAAATAGTTATCTTAAGGAAACATTAAGTTCAGATCATTTTACAAGAAAGCTACATATGAATTTAGGTATTAAGATATTGAATCCCATAACATTAAATAAAAATGTATTCTCTACTAGTCCCATAAGTTACTGTTGAATCTCATGTTTTTGTAACTCATTACATTTTGTGAGTTACATTACATTTTGTTAGTTAATGAGTTACAGTTTCTAACTCATTGCTCTCATGAATATTATTCTAATTAAATTCTTCTTTTGTAAGTGAAACCAAAAGCATATCAGTCTCTTCAGGAAGCCTCCTTGCTATGAACAAGACTAGATTTTTAGATTTGTTTCAGTGTAGTGACCTGTGACCTTGGGAATTTTTGAAACCCTTTAGCTATAGCCAACTTAATCACACCCATGGGCTTTTTTAGCTTTTATAAAATATTTATGGCAGATTAGACTTGGGGTTTTTCGTTTGTTTCACCCCCTTACCCTGGAATGATCCTTGTAGAACAAATCCCATTTACAAGCTAAAATTCCTTTTCTTAAACATTTTCTTTAAAAATGTAACCACATACTTATGACTGTTTAAGCACTTTTTCTCTTACTTATTGGATCCTGATTTTATTTTGTAATATTGTAAAGCATAATGATGTAAAAAAAAAAAAAAAAAAAAAAAAAAAACTAAGGTATTTTTTGCCCTAAAGACCTGGCAAGGTTGAATGATTGCTTTATCACAGGGTCATAAGTTTAATTAGACCAATTTATCAGAACAGGCCCCATGAAGCTCTAATCAAAAATGAGACTATGTCCCCTACTGCAACAGTCAGGGCTCTGGAAAGAAGCAGAGAACAGAGCACATAGATACCTTAAGCCAGAAGCCACGCGGCTCATATCCTCAGAGGACAAAATAAAATAGATATGTGCATTTAACTTAGAAGTCAGATAAGTTTTAACTCAAAACAGTTATAAACCTTTAAGAAACATAAACAAATCTTTTTCAGATGCTATTCTAGGCAGTGTCTGTGCTCAGTTTTATTGGTTATGCTATTGTCCTGTGGCTGGGCAGGCTCAGAGATGAGCCTCCATTGTCTCTGGGTAGGAGCTTTATCTTATACGGAATTAATCATAGTAGTTCTAGCTGCAATCTGTCTCAGGGAAGCAAGGAGCATTATAACATTTAAGAGACAATTATTAACCCAATTGGTCAGCAGCCCAGGAAGAATACACATTAACAATTCTGAAGGCAGCCTCACCTTTTACCAACAAATCTAAGTTATTTCTCAAAGATTTATTTAAATTATGTGAACTAAAAGGCATTTAAGCTAATCTGCTAGTTATACTTTAGCTTAATGCCCACTGCAAGGCAATTTGTTGCCATGTAAGCAGTATGTGAACATAAGCATACATGTAGACAGGACACAACATTCACATGCATGAAAACATACATGAAAACATACATCAAACACACTTGAAGAAAACCACAAGAATTCTTTTGTTAAATTTATCATGTCAGGATTTTTTTTAAGTCCTCTACTCTTCTGATTTTTTACCCATATCTCTAGGTAAGCTTCGATCTTTAAAAGTTTTTTTTTTAAAGTTTTAACTTTCAGTTGAAGAAAATTAGAAAACTTGTATCCTAGCATGTAGCCCTTACTGTAAACAGGATAACTAAACAGGAAGTGGTATGGCACTGTGGGCTTGGGAGGTAGGGGCGGAGAAGAGTAGTTAACCGCAAACTCTTTTCTTTACTCAGTTGAAATTTGGCTTTGGTGTTTACAGAACTAAGTTGCAAAATCACATAACTAGATGATGTGGAACATGAAAAGGAAACCATCCAATCAATAAGACAAAAAAAGTACACACACACACACATACACAAACACACACACACACACACATACCCTGAAAAGATTTACCTTTATGCAGATCTATAGGATGAGAAATTCCACCTCCTTACCATCAGGAAAGATGCCAGGTCTGGGGTTCAAGCAGCATACTGGGGCACAGAAGGAATTGTGGATGCCATTGACAGGCAGACAATGCACAGCAGAGGCTCTGAGATCAAGCCCACATGGCAGAGAGGGAAATCCCTTTTTAGGATCCCAGAGAAAAGGGGGAGTTTCTGGGCCATGTGCCAGATAAAGAGCCTGTAGCATGTGCTCCCACTCAAGCAGTCTATGCAGGTGTGGGGTACAAAAATCTAGGGGTGATTCTATTCATGGAGACCTATCATTTTCAAATTATCATAATTCAGCCTAAATGTGGTTGCTTAACGAAATAATGTGGCCCTTGCTAACACTTTAGATTGCTAGAAGTTAGACCCAAAATTGCTTCTAATCTCCTGAGACCTCCTTTGAGGGCTATCACAGTCAAGTTTCCCTGACCAGCCTCCCATTCCAGATGAAGGGAACTCCTGTTAGTCTCCATGGAGCCTGTGTGGACGAGAATGCGTCTCAGTTCTCCAGAACCCAGGCTCAAGATGCAGTCTCATACCTGTGGCTGGGCCTCTGCACGCTTCCCTGATTCATCTGGTCACAGAACTGTTAGCTGGCTCAAGGGTCCTGCAACACTGATAAGATTGGAACAACTTCTGAAGAGGCAGAGAGACAACAAAGCTTTCAGGACCGCCTGGCTGTGTGCAAGCTGAAATCCAGGTCACTGAGATGCTTCCCTTCTGTTTTATTTCCTGCAGTAGAGAAGGGTCTTTCCTGAACCAAGCCTCTTTAATTTAACCATCAATTAAAAGCTTTTATCTAGGTAACACAGATATGCAACCTGATCCACTGAGTCTGCCTCTTAGTGAGTACAAACCCAAAATAAACAAGTCGTATAGTAAGTATTTCTCCATGGAGAAATACTTCATACCTGAGTCAGGCAAAGCTGGTCCAGGAGTCATTTCCAAAGCAAAGCTCTAACTCACTCCCCAACAAACAAAGCATAGGAATTTTATCTAGGGGGTGCATACATCTTAATATAGAAATGTGTGAACTTTCCGGATTACATTCCCTGAGCGTGCTCATCTTAAAGTGATGTACAGAACTGCCTCTTGGAATCCTCATCTGTCAACAATAACATTTTAGCTGACAATAAAGAAAAGAATGGCTTGAAGGTGCTGAATGGCTGATGGCACCTGTCCATGAAGGTGCCTGCCTTGTTTAGTCAGTAACTGATTGACACTTGCTCTTGTCCTTTCTGACCATCCATACATGGGGGCTGACTTCACATGACTGCACAGCAGTCAGAATACACAAGTATTTTACAGGAACGCCAATGGCTTTACATATTTCCATCTCACATTAGCGTCATGTGTCCAAAATTTTGGGGTGTTGTTTTTATTTATCAAAACACAGTTCCTCAGCTTCTGTTGTTTTGGCTGTCCTGGAACTCACTCTGCAGACTAGACGAGCCTCAAACTCACACATCTGCCTACCTCTGCCTCTGAAGTGTTGGTATTAAAGGACTGCCATCACTGCCAGGCTTCTGCTCAGATTTTGGATGAACCCTAGGAACATTGTCTACTGGCATCCAAGGGTAGATAGTGCATACTTTGCCCATGGCATCTGCTTCTTGGTTTCAAGGACTCTGTAGGTCATGGAATGCTACCTAAAATACTACCTGGGGTTTTGACTGCTATAGAACAGTTATATGTGTCCTTCTACATCTGTTATCTCCATAGTATCTGATCCAGTACCTACCAGTCCTCCTTTTCCCTCTGGGATATTCATAAAGCCAAGCCTCTGGGTATAGCCCAAGTGTCAATACAGATTGTCAAATCCAAGTTTCAGGAGTTACTATTATTTAAACCAACTCAGCCTTGACTACTCTTTGTCCTAACTCCTGCATATGTTGCCTGTGTTCATTTTTAATGTACAGATACCCTGGCTGTACCATCTGTGAACCAAGCATCTGCTGACATGGGTGATGTCCCTTATAGAATGTTACCTGGCTCCCCTGCTGTTATTAAGGGAAGCTAGGTTTCTTCAAAGGAAACCAAACATATCTTTGTGACATTAGTGACTGGACTGGCAGACACTACACCCCATATAAATATGCATTACATTTTGCAATGATTGGTCCCATTCCACCTTAGAAAGAGGCTTGGCCATTGGCCTTCAATCCAACTCTATTGGGAAAGTGTTGTGTATTACAGATCAGGTAGGAACCATTAATAAATGTTCAAATGATGAGACTTCAGTAAAACGGCAAATTCAGAATGTTGAATAGCCTGAGCAGATAAATAAGGGACTGTGTGACAACCAGAAGCCAGAAAGTATAAGGGGCTATTACCAGGTCTAAGCGGAAGGAATAAGAAGAGTATGGCAGTATCTTCCCTTAAAGTACCATAAGAAGTGAACAGTTCACAATGGCTAAATTGCATAGATTATAAGTATTATGGACACAGTTACAGACATGCAGCCCAAGCAGGGCGACAGGAAGCCCGTGAGCAGGTACAACTGAATCACACTGGAAGCCGGAAGGGGAGGGGCCTCTGCTGCTGTGATCTACATGTCACAGAAGCACAGAGGGGCCTGAAAGATAAAATGGACTTGTGAAGAGACAGTAAAGAATAAACCATCAAAGCCTCATGTGATGATCTCAGCTACCTGCAGAAAGAATGACCCTACTCTGTCACTCTTAGGTGAAGACTAGAGTAGACAACCTCATAGAAGGGAAAAGCAAGGTGGTAATCCACCAGGCTGTGGGAAAAATAAAATTGGTAATGTTAGTCAAAGTCCCAATTGTGTAAAATAAACATAAGGGAATTTAAAAGCATAATTACAACTACTAAGAATGGTATATGTAGCAATGTGCATGAAGTTTTCTACCGTGAAGATCTGACTTGTCATTCACACCCTCTTTGTTCTCCATTCTTTCTTCCAGTGCCTTTATTTGCTTGAAGTCATGGGTCAGCTGTTCTCTTCGCCTAAGAATGAGCACCAAGATTTGGCCTCCAGCTTTACTGAATATTTTAAGAAATTTAAGACGGGAAACAAAATCATTTCTCAGGAAATCATCACTTCAGTTGAATTAAGCATGACAAAAGGGAACATTCAGGGGGCAAACTCTGCAATCAGAGATGCATTAAAAGAAATCGATAGTACCCCGCTCAATGTTGCTGTCACTGGGGAGTCTGGATCAGGGAAGTCCAGCTTCATCAATGCCCTGAGAGGCATTGGGCATGAAGAGAAAGGTGCAGCTGAAACTGGGGTGGTGGAGACAACCATGGAGAGACAACCATACAATCACCCCAATATGCCCAATGTGGTTTTTTGGGACCTGCCTGGGATTGGAACCACAAATTTCCCACCAAAAACTTACCTGGAGAAAATGAAGTTCTATGAGTATGACTTCTTCATTATTATTTCGGCCACGCGCTTTAAGAAAAATGATATAGACCTCGCCAAAGCAATCAGCATGATGAAGAAGGAATTCTACTTCGTGAGAACTAAGGTGGACTCTGACTTAAGGAACGAAGAGGAATGCAAACCTCGAACCTTTGACAGAGAAAAAGTCCTGCAGGACATCCGCTTTAACTGTGTAAAGAACTTTAGGGAAAATGACATGAATGAGCCGCCAATCTTCTTGATCTCTAATAGAAATTTTTCTGACTATGATTTCCCAATCATGATGGACAAGCTGATAAGTGACCTCCCTGTATACAAGCGACACAATTTTATGCTCTCCTTACCCAATATTACAGATTCAGCCATTGAAAAGAAGCAGCAATTTCTGAAACAGAAGATTTGGCTGGAAGCCTTTGCAGCTGACCTACTGAGTATCATCCCTTCACTGACCTTCATCTTGGACAGTGACTTGGAGATTCTAGAGAAAAGCATGAAGTCCTACCGCACTGTGTTTGGAGTGGATGACGAATCTTTGCAGAGTTTGGCTATGGACTGGAAAATGCCAATGGATCAGGTGGAAGACATGTTGAAATCTCCAAAGGTGTTCAAACTTACAGATGAAGAAACAGTACAAGAAAGGCTTTCAAGATATTATAAGGAGTACTGTTTGGCTAATGGGTATTTAGTTTCCAAAAATCTTTATCTTAGAGAAATATTTTACCTGAAATTTTATTTCCTTGACATGGTGACTAAGGACTCTAAAACTCTTCTCAAAGAGATATGTTTAAGAAACAAGTTGGTTCCTAATTAGGCTGAAGTTCTGTGACTGTCAAAAAAACCAGAATCAATAACAGAAAACTAGGAAACAATATATTGGGTTTGCCCAGGCTATTCAGGCTTTATCCATAGTTAGTGATAATGTATCCACATTAGCTGTAGCAAGAGGAATCAGATATGAATAAATACGCTGATTCCTAAAAAATATATCTCCTCACTTTGAGTAAACTCTCAGATCAAATAATTTTGTTTATATTTAAGTTTGTTTATTAAAAATTGACATCCATGTTCAGGATTAGCATTATGGTGGTTAATTGTCAACTGGACCAAATCTAGAGTCACATGAACAATGAACCTCTGTACTTGCATTTGGGAAAATATTTTGCTTATGTTAATTGAGATAGGAAGCCCCTCCCATTGTGGGTAGTATCATTCCCTAGCTGAAAACTACTGTGTATATGGAGAGAGGGCTAAGTAGCAGCCCACTTTCACGCTTTCATAGCTCTCTGGTTTGTTTTTTGTTTTTGCTTTTGTTTTACCTGTGGAAAGACTGGCACTAGCTGACTCAAGACACTGCTGTGACTTCTTGATAATGATCCACATAACCTTAAACTTGATACTGTAGACTCTCTAGATAGAGAAATTAAAGGAGAAACCTTTAGAGGTAGCTCAATAAAGTAGACCTTGCAAGTCTGAAGCCCTGAGTTCTGATTCCCAGAACCCACATGAAGCCAGTTAAGCATCTGTAATCCACATACTTCTATGGTGAGATGGGAGGCAGAGAGAGTAACATTTTGGAAGATCATGGAGACCAGTTATCCTAACACATGTATCAGGGAATTAGAGGCCCTGGCCCAAACAAGTTGAAGGTGAAAACCAACACTCATCTTGTCCTCTGTTCTCTGCATGCATGCCATGTCATGGTCATGCCTGTACACACACATGGAAATACACACACAAAAAAAGTTTTTTCATTTAAAAAAAAAAAAGAATGAAGGTTTGGGGCAGTAACTCAGTGGTATAATACTTGCCTGCCTCACACTCATGAAGCCTCAAGTTCAATCCCTAGCGATCCAGAAAAAGGCAAAAGGGGGGCAGGGTACAGGGATGGCTTAGAGATTAAGAGAGATGGTTCACAGGTTAAGAATACTAGCTGCTCTTGCAGAGGACCAGGATTCAATTGACAGAACCCACACAGTAGCAATTCCTTTTCCAGGGGATCTCATATCATCTTCTGACCTCCACACAGACTAGGCACACAAGTGATAAACAGACATACATATAAGGCAAGTACTTATAAAAGAAAATTAAATTAAGAAAAAATTAAATATATGATTAAATTAAAGGGGGAGAGAAACAAAAATCTAGAGATCACAATAGCCTTAATAATGACCAAGAATTTCCAAAAATCCTGTTTAGAAGGAATCCTTGAGAAAATACTAAAGAAGCTCTCTAATTCAATGCAAGAACTAGGGGAGATGATGAAATTTCTTTGCCTTAAAATGATTGGTGTTTCGAATGCTGTGATAGTAAATGGCTGCTCTTATCCACATCAATATCAAAAGTCATTTAATAAATTCTTTCTGAATAAAGGCATTTGTTGCTACTTGACAGCCCCAACAACCCATCATAGTTTCACAGTAACCTGTCCTTAGTATTCCTGTTAGGTGCTGATTATCTCATTGTTCATTCCCTAGTCTACATTTTATCTTCCTTAAAACAAAGTACAAATAAACAGCACATGTATTAGTAAGACAGAAAGGGAAACACAGAATAAAGGGAAAAATTATTCATGGTGGAGAATGGTTTCTTAAATTGTTTGAGCAGCTATAACCTTATGGACTAGGTGAGTTAAAGAACAGAAGTTTCTTCTCACACTTCTAATGACTGATATCTGAGACCCAGGTACTGATGTGGCCAAATCCTCAGTGAAAGGTAATTACCAAATCCTTTCTGGTAATGACTTCGCTTGGTCTTCCACAGTGTGTGTGCAGAGAAGGATTTCCTGTCTCTTCTTCCTATGATCTCATCATTTGGGCTCCATTTTCATGGACTAGTTCAAGCATATATGCTCCCAAAGACTTTCCTCCCAACAGGATCCACTGAGGGTTTGGGCTATTAACATATGATTAACATATTAACATTAAAAAGGAAAAACAATCACTCCCTAACCGGCTATGCAAATTATGCTGGTGGTTGACTTGCTTTCTTACTAGAAGCTATGCCACTCACAAACACCAATTACTCCAAAGTATTTTTGCCATAAAGTTGAGGTACTTGCCAAAAAAGATAGCTAATGAGAATCACCAGACAACCTATGCTCCATTTAAGAAGTAAATGTGCACCAAAATGTGCAGTAGAATACAATGCACATGAAAGAGAATTATAGAAAATGGTAACTCCCAATAGTCAGGTCAAGAAAACGAATAAAGCACCTTGCATAGAATGCTCTTGATTCTCAGCCTGAACTTGTCTAGATATGGAAAGTCATCTCACAACTCAGGAATTGTAAATAGTAGACCCTAAATTGTCCACATCAGCACCATAGAGTCAAGACATTTTTTTCTTTAAGGCAATATTGCAGCCACCAATGGTTTTGAGCTCCACAAGGAGTTGTAATGGAATACATACCATTGCACTGGTTCACATGGGTACCTCTACTTACATAGTTCCCTCCCCTATGTAAGGGATTGCTGCATGGTGCTATGTTAAGACAAAATATAACCATACCTCACCCTTGCTTCCATGTAGTACACCCTCCAAGGCTGTTTAATTGCCTCAGTCTTGGCACCACAAATTGTACTTATCTCTTTGGCTATTGGAATGTCATCACCCTGTGTGACCTACTGCATGCAGATCAGGGCCTCTGACTTTGTTACCACATTCATCAAGTACTCAGAGTCATCAGTTATATAATTGTGGAGACACCAATGATATCCAAATAGAACCAAAGCCAACACAGCCTCTATAATAATACACAATATCTGCAGGAGAAAACCTTTTCCTGCTTAATTCTCCTACCCAATTAGTAAGGCACAGACACACCTCAGTGTAATGATGTTGTGATAATCATGGTATAAACTGAACAAAGACCTGCCTGGAGAGAGGTTCCATGACATTCTATACCTTGGGCTAGCACAAAGGAGGTTGAGGATACCAAGAGAAATGAAAAAATGCCCAGCAGTAGAGGGTGGAAAGTTCAGTGATAATGCCAAGTGCACCCCAACAGATTAAGTGAACAGAGACCCCAAAGGTCATGCAAACACCAGCTTGGAGTTCACCTGATCACAAGCTCACAGAAGCAAACATACTTAGGCAAGACATGGATGGTGGAACAAAAGCAACCCCAGCCAGAATAAGAATAAGAATAATCCAGCTGCAAAAGTCAGTGTGTACACTTGCCTTACATACTGAACTTTATGCCTGCAACCTGCCAGTACACAAAAAACTAGCTGTTAAGAGCACACCCCACCCCATGCCCCACATCTCCTAACCTCGCAAGAAACTGAAGATAACCTGGCATAGCTAGCTATTCTGCTATCTGACAAAATTAACTTCCAGTCAGAATTTGTCAGAATAGATAATGAAGACCGACCTTAATAAAGTATCAATTCATCAAGGACACATAACAATTATAAATATGCATCCACCAAAGTTTGGGGACACAAATGAAGAAAATGTTTGGGTTTTTTTTTTTCAGAATGATAAAGAAAATTGACAGACCTTCTTAGGCCAAAATAGCCAAAAGAAATAGAAAAGATACAAATTATAAAAATTAGAGATGAAAACATTATAACAGATACTAATGAAAGACAGGTCATTGAGAAATACTTTGAAAATCTATGTTCCAGTAGTGGGACTAGGCCCTATTACTTAAAGGTTCTGTCATGTCCCAATTCTAGTGGAAAATTAGAAATACATGGAGAGATGTCTAAATATATATGACTTACCAAGATAATATTAAACACCAAAGTAGATCTCTAATGAGCAAACATATCTGGGCCTGGAGTGAATATGTTTATTATACAAAAGGCTGTGCAGGTAGTCTATTCCCTGGGGGCAGGGGGGAACATTTTGAAAATGGATACCATTCAAAGAACTACTTATTTTATCAAGTTGTCCAATTTGTTGACAGATATGAACTGGTCATTTTCCTATATTATCCTCTTGTGATAGGGATACTCAAAGAACTATGCCTACATTTTTGAGCTGTGAAACTATTTAATATACTCAATCAAATGAAAAAGAACCTTTAAGGTGACCATGAAATTAAATTTGTTAATCAATTACCTTAAAATAAGCAAATTACTTTGGATTATCATACTATAAACCAAGAGGCCTTGTGTTAGTTAACTTAATGTTACTATAACAAATATCAGAGCTAATCATCATACACAGAAAATATGTTTACATTCGGCTTATAGTTTCAGTGTCTGTGGTCTGTGATCAGACAGCCCCATTGCTGTGGACCTGCAGTAAAACCTCAGAGTGGAGAACACATAAAATCAGATCACGGGCATGGAGCAGTCCCAATGTCCCCTCAACAGCACACCCCTAATGACCTCAAACCTTCTTACTAGGCCCCATTACTTAAAGGTTCTGTCATGCCTGAATAGCACCAGACTGGTCATCAATGTACCTGGCTTCGGGAACACTTAAACCCCAACTGTAGCATTCCACTACTTTCAGAAGAAGGAAACAGAAGAAGGTATCTGAATGGGACTTGAATGCTAAAGGATGGTTGGGGAGTTACAGCACTCACAGATTGAAGATGATAGAAGAACCACCATCCTGAAACCACAGTGAACTTGGCAAGATGGTGAAACAAGCAAGTGGACTCTCCTGAAAAAGAATGTCTAAAGAGAATCTGGCTAACACTTGACTTTAGAGACCCTTGAGTCAGACATTTTTTTTCATATATTTATTTATTCACTTTACATTCCAATATCTGCCCCTTGCCCTCCCAGGCTCACCCCACACACAGTTCCTCCCCCCACACTCCTCCCCTTCTCCTCTGAAAGGAGGAAGTCCCCCTGGGTATTACCCAACTCTAGCACACCAAGTCACTGCAGAACTAGGAGCATCCTCTCCCATTGAGGCCAATCAAGGTAGCCTTGTTAGGAGAACAGGATCCACAGGCAGACAGGCAACAGATTCAGGGACAACCCCTGCTAAAGTTGTTGGGGGACTCACAAGATTTGAAGACCAAACTGCACATCTGCTCCATATGTGCAAGGGGCCTAGGTCCAGCCCATACTAGCTCTTTGGATCAAGGTTCAGTCCCTGGGAACCCCAAGGGTCCAGCTTGGTTGTCTCTTTTGGTCTTCCTATAGAGTCCTATGCCCTTCAAGACCCTTAATCCTCCCCGCAAGTCTTCCATAAGACTCCTGGAGCTCCATTTAATATTTGACTGTGGGTCTCTGCATCTTTTTCCATTGGCTTCTGGGTGGAACCTCTCAGAGGACAATTATGCTGGCCACCTTGTTGCTAGCATAACGGAGCATTATTAATAGTGTCAAGGATAGGTTCTTGCCTATGGGATAGGTCTCAATTTGAACCAGTCATTGGTTAGCCATTCCCTTCATCTTTCCCCTGCACATCTGGCAGACAGAACACATTTTGGATTGAAGGTTTTTGGGCAGTTTGGTTCCTTATCCCTCCACTGAGAACCCTGCCTGACTACAACTGGTGACCACTTCAGGTCCCATATCCCCCACTGCTAGGAGTCTCACCTAGTGTTCCCCCCATAGACTCCTTGAGGTCTACCCAACCCCATCTCAAGTCTCTGGCACATCCTAGAAATGCCCCCACTTCCCACCAATATTTCATTTCTTTCTCCCCTGCTCTCCCTACACCTGATACCCCCACCCTGTTCCCCTCACCATCCCATCTCCCACTCAATTCCCCACCTCCATCCACCTCCAATATCTACTTTACTTCCCCTTCTGAGAAAGATTCAACCATCCTCCCTTGAGCCCTCCTTATTATGTGGCTTCTTTGGGTCTGTGAATTGGAGCATGGTTATCCTGTACTTTATGACTAATATCTACTTAGAAGTGAATATATACCATGTATATCTTTTGGGGTGTGGGTTACTTCACTCAGGATAGTATTTTCTAGTTCCATCCTTTTGCCTGTAAAATTCATGATGTCCTTGTTTTTAATAGCTGAGTAGTATTCCATTGTGTAAATGAACCACATTTTCTTCATCCATTCTTCAGTTGAGGGACATCTAGGTTGTTTGCAGTTTCTGGCTAATACAAATAAATGGCTTTGAACATAGTTAAGCAAGTATCCTTGTGGTATGGTGAAGCATCCTTTGGGTATATGCCAAGGAGTGGTACAGCTGGATCTTGAGAGAAAGATCCAGAACTATTCTCAATGTTCTGAGAAACCAACCAAATTGATTTCCAAAGTGGCTGTACAAGTTTGAAGTCCCACCAGCAATGGAGTAGTGTTCACTTTACTCCACATCCTCTCAAGCATGTGCTGTGTCCTGAGTATCTTCTCTTAGCCATTCTGATAGGTTTAAGGTAGATTCTCAGAGTCATTTGAAACTGATTTTTTCTTTCAATAAAATTGACATTTTAATTGGTCCTCTTAAACCATTTACAATTTATTTATGTATTGATATGATCATACCTATGTTTGCCAATTTGCTGTTTTTTATTTTGTTACCTGTTCTTTTTTTTCCCTTGAATACTTTTTAATAAACAGGATACTTTCAATTTCTGGCTTATTATTTCTTAGTTATGTGTTTACAAAAGAGTCCTAAAGTTTGCAATGCATTCTCATTGTTTAACAAAGTCTGAAGATACAAAGAATGCATAGAGTTGGTTCTCTCCTTTCACCACGTGGGTTCTGGAATAAGGCTCAGGATGTCAGGCAGAAAGGCAAGTATTTTTTTTTCTACTGAGCCTTCCTCACCTCTTTCCTATCACACACCTCAGCATCTTTCCCATTTTCCTTCTTCTCACTATTCTTGTTACTGTAGTAATTTTTCTCTCAATACCTCACATGGTTGAGGTAATAATAACATTTTATTGTTGTCATTATGTCTGTCAGATATTTCAGAAGCTGGGCTGGAGAAATGGCTTAGAGTGAGTAACACAAAATAATGAGGATGTGAGTGCAAAGAAAATGTGCAAGAAGGTAAAAGACTAACATGCCTCCATGGGAAAGGGTGAAGACAAGGGCGATGCCAAGGCTTTCTGGCATGCCACCAACATAGCCTCAGATTCAGGGAGAGACACTCTCTCAAATGAAGAAAGTGAAGTATGAAGTAATAGGACACCTAGCATCTTCCTCTGGCTTCTGTGCACCCATACTTATATACACATACACACATGCAAATATACCACACACACACACATACAACATACATACAGGCACACAAGCACACAGGTACACATGCCACACAGAACAGGGACCATATCAAACTTACTTGTAGATTTTGACTAAAAATCAATGCCTTAAAACTACTGCTTCCTGGGACTAAGCAGGCGGGTGTAGCCAGGAATGCAGGGAACACCCAAGTGTAAGATCACTTCGGACACAGTCAGCCAGGACTCCACATGTATCCAGGAGATGGGTAGTGCCACAGCTATCTGCACACCTATCCTGCCAGGAAACATCTGCCCTGCAGGGAGTCCCCCATTTAGAGGGAGTCCCATGTTAAGAGGTGAGGCCGCCATTTTTGCTCATGTGATGGAGCAGATGGGTGCAACCAGGAACACAGAGAACAACCGAGTGTAAGATCACGTGGGACACAATCCACCAGGGGCTGACCTGTACCCAGGAGCTGGGCAGTGCCACAGCACTCTGTGCCATGGGAGAGCTGCTCACCCAGGGGTTCTGAGACAGGCTTGCAGGCACATAGAAGGGACAAGCACCAGCCAGAGATAGCAGGACCAACTAACACCAGAGATAGCCAGATGGAAAAAGGCAAACATAGGAAAGTTACTAACAGAAATCAAGTCAACATGGCACCATACGAACCCAATTCTCCCACAATAGCAAATCCTGGGTACCCCCAACACACCAGAAAAGCAAGATTTGGATTTAAAATCACAGCTCATGATGCTGATAGAGGATGTCAAGGTGGACATAAATAATTCCCTTAAAGAAATAGAGAACACAAGTAAACAGGGAGAAGCCCTTAAAGAACTACAGGAAAACACAACCAAACAGGTAAAAGAATTGAACAAAACCATCCAGGATCTAAAAATGGAGGTAGAAACAATAAAGAAATCACAAAGGTAAATAGAAAACCTAGGAAAGAAATCAGGTCGCATGGATCCAAGCATCAAAAACAGAATACAAGAGATAGAAGAGAGAATCTCAGACACAGAAGATACCACAGAAAGCATTGACACAACATGTTGGGAACCAGAGAGCTTGGCTCAACGCCCCTAGCTGAGCTGTTTGCACAGGTTTCTTGAGAGCAAAACATCTCGTGGCTTAGCTTGATTCCTGCCATCCTGCCCGGACTTCCCAGGTGCCTGACCAATAACTATAATTGATTTTTCCTGTTCTCTTCCCTGGCCTCTAGTATATATATTGCTGGTCTCTCAGTAAAGGTGGGGGGGCGGGGACATTCTCCTTGCAGAATGACCTGTGTCTGTGTTTTTTAATCCCCTTGGGAATAAACTGCTCGAAGAAGATCTTCCTGCATTGCGTCATTCCTTGCTGGCAAGGGTGGTCGAGACAACAACAGTCAAAGAAAATGCAAAATGCAAAAAACTCCTGACCCAAAACATCCAGAAAATCCAGGACAAAATGAGAAGAGCCAACCTGAGGATTATAGGTATAGAAGAGAATGGAGATTTCCAACTTAAAGAGCCAGTAAATGTCTTCAACAAAATTATATAAGAAAACTTCCCTAACCTGAAGAAAGTGATGCCCATGAACATATAAGAAGCATACAGAACTCCAAATAGATTTGACCAGAAAAGAAATTCCTCCCATCACATAATAATTAAAACTCATGAACTAAACAAAGAAAGAATATTAAAATCAGTAAGAGAAAAAGGTCAAGTAACATATAAATGTAGACCTATCAGAATGACACCAGACTTCTCACCAGAGACTATGACAGCCAGAAGAGCCTGGGCTGATGTCATACAGACTCTAAGGGAATACAAATGCCAACCCAGACTGCTATATCCAGCAAATCTCTCTCAATTATCATAGAGGGAGAAACAAAGGAATTCCATGACAAAAACAAATTTACACAGTATCTTTCCACAAATCCAGCCCTTCGAAGGGTAATGAATAGAAAACACCAACAAAAGGGGGAAACCACATACTATAAAAAGAAAAATCTAATTTTCTTTCAACAAACCCAAAAGAAGATAACCACACAAACATAAAAATAACATCAAAAATAGCAGGAAGCAACATTCACTATTCTTTAATATCTCTTAACATCAATGGACTCGATTCCCCAATAAAAAAGACATAGACTAACAGACTGGATACATAAACGGGACCAAACATTTTGCTGCATATAAGAAATGCATCTCAGTGTCAAAGACAAACACTACCTCAGAGTATAAAACTGGAAAACAATTTTCCAAGCAAATGGTCCCAGGAAACAAGCTAAAGTAGCCATTCTAATATCCAATGAAAGAGACTTTCAACCAAAAGTCATCAAAAAAAGACATGGAAGGACACTTTATATTCATCAAAGGAAAAATCTACCAAGAAGAACTCTCAATTCTGAACATCTATGCTCCAAATGCAAGGGCACCCACATTCATAAAAGAAACTTTACTAAAGCTTACAGCACACATTGTACCTCACACAATAATAGTGGGTGACTTCAACACCCCACTCTCCTCAATGACAGATCAGGAAAACACAAACTAAACAGAGAAACAGTGAAACTAACAGAAGGTTTGGACCAAATGAATTTAATAAATATCTATAGAACATTTCATCCTAAATCAAAAAATATGCTTTCTTCTCAGCACCTCATGGTACCTTTTCCAAAATTGACCATATAATTGGTCACAAAACAGACTTCAACAGATATAAGAAGATTGAGCTAATCCCATGCCTCCTATCAGATCACTACGGAATAAAGGTGGTCTTTAATAGCAACAAAAACAACAGAAAGCCCATATACACATGGAAACTGAACATTACTCTACTCAATGATACCTTGGTCAAGGAAAAAATAAGGAAATAAATGAAAGACTTTTTAGAATTTAATGAAAATGAAGACACAACATACCCAAAATTATGGGACACAATGAAGGCAGTGCTAAGAGGAAAACTCTTGGATCTGAGTGCCTCCAAAAAGAAGCTGGAGAGAGCATACACTTTCAGCTTAACAGCACACCTGAAAGCTTTAGAACAGAAAGAAGATAATAGGTCCAAGAGAAGTAGAAGGCAGGAAATCATCAAACTCAGGGCTAAAATCAACCAAATAGAAGCAAAAAGAACTATACAAAAAATCAACCAAATAAAATCAAAAAGAACTATACAAAGAATCAACAAAACCAGGAGTTAGTTCTTTGAGAAAATCAACAAGATAAATAAACCCTTAGCTAGATTAACCAGAGGGCACAGAGACAGCATCCAAATTAGCAAAATCAGAAATGAAAAGGGAGAAATACCAACAGAAATGGAGGAAATTCAAAAAAATCATTAGCTCCTACTACAAAAGCATACACTCAACACAACTGGAAAATCTAGAGGAAATGGACAATTTTCTAGACAGATACCAAATACCAAAATTAAATCAGGATCAGATAGACCATCTAAACAGTCCCATAACCCCTCAAGAAATAGAAGTGGTCATTGAAATTCTTCCAACCAAAAAAAGCCCAGGACAAGATGGTTTTAGTGCAGAATTCTATCAGACCTTCAAAGAAGGCCTAAAACCAATACTCTTCAAACTATTGCACAAAATAGAAACAGAAGGAACACTACCCAACTCATTCTACAAAGTCACAATTACACTGATACCAAAACCACACAAAGATCCAACAAAGAAGGAGAACTTCAGACCAATTTCCCTTATGAATATCAATGCAAAAATACTCAATAAAATTCTTGCTAACCAAATCCAATAACACATCAAAACCATCATTCACTACAATGGAGTAGGCTTCATCCCAGGGATGCAGGGATGGTTCAATATACAGAAATCCACTACATAAACAAACTCAAAGAAAAAAACCACGTGGTCATTTCATTAGATGCTGAAAAAGCATTTGACAAAATTCAGCATCCTTTCATGTTAAAGTCTTGGAAAGAACAGGAATTCAAAGCCCATACCTAAACATAGTAAAAGCAATATACAGAAAAACAGTAGCCAACATGAAACTAAATAGAAACTTGAAGCAATCCCACTAAAATCAGGGACTAGACAAAGTCGCCCCCTCTCTCCATATCTTTTCAATATAGTTCTTGAAGTCCTAGCTAGAGCAATTAGACAACATAAGGATGTCAAAGGGATACAAATTGGAAAGGAAGAAGTCAAACTATCACTATTTGCAGATGATATGATAGTATACTTAAGTGACTCAAAAAAAAACTCTACCAGAGAACTACAGCTGTTAAACAACTTCAGCAAAGTGGCTGGTTACAAAATCAACTCAAGCAAATCAGTAGCTTTTCTATACTCAAAGGATAAGTAGACCAAGAAAGAAATTAGGGAAATGACACCCTTCACAATAGCCACAAACAGCATAAAGTATCTTGGGGTGACTCTAACCAAAAAAGTGAAAGACCTATACGACAAGAACTTCAGGTCTCTGAAGAAGGAAATCAAAGAAGACCTCAGAAAATGAAAAAATCTTCCATGCTCATAGATTGGCAGGGTTAACATAGTTAAATGGCCATCTTGCCAAAAGCAATATACAGATTCAATGCAATCCCCATCAAAATCCCAACTAAGTTCTTCATAGAGTTAGAAAAAACAATTCTCAAATTCATCTGGAATAACAAAAAACCTGGGATAGCTAAAATTATTCTCAACAGTAAAAGAACTGGGGGAATTAGTATCTCCGACCTCAACCAGTACTACAGAGCAACTGTGTTAAAAACTGCATGGTATTGGTACAGTGACAGGCAAGTAGATCAATGGAATAGAATTGAAGATCCAGAAATGAACCCACAGAATTATGGTCACTTGATCTTTGATAAAGGAGCTACAACCATCCAATGGAAAAAAGCCTCTTCAACAAATGGTACTGGTTCAACTGATGGTCAGCATGCAAAAGAATGCAAATTGATACATTCTTATCTCCTTGTACTAAGCTCAAGTCCAAGTGGATCAAGAACCTCCACATAAGACCAGACACACTGAAACTAGCTGAAAAGAAACTGGGGAAGACCCTTGAGGACATGGGCACAGCGGAAATTTTCCTCAACAGAACAACAATAGCTTATGCTCTAAGATCAAGAATTGACAAATGGGACCTCATAAAACTACAAAGTTTCTGTAAGGCAAAGGACACTGTCAAAAGGACAAAACAGAAACCAACAAATTGGGAAAAGATCTTTACCAACACTACATCCGACAGAAGGCTTATATCCAAGATATACAAAGAACTCAAGAAGGTAGACTCCAGAGAGCCAAATATTCCACTTAAAAAATGGGGTAGAGAACTAAACAAAGAATTTTCACCTGAGGAGTATTGAATGGCTGAGAAGCACCTAAAGAAATGTTCAACACCCTTAGTCATCAGGGAAATGCAAGTCAAAATAACCCTGAGATTTCACCTCACACCAGTCAGGATGGCTAAGATCAAAAAGTCAGGAGAAAACAGGTGCTGGCAAGGATGTGGAGAAAGAGGAACACTCCTCCACTGCTGGTGGAGTTGCAAGCTGGTACTACTACTCTGGAAGTCAGTCTGGCAGTTCCTCAGAAAACTGGGAATGATACTTCCAGAGGACCCCGCTATACCACTCCTGGGCATATACCCAGAGGATTCCCCAGCATGTAATAAGGATGCTGTAATACATGCTCCACTATGTTCATAGCAGCCATATTTATAATAGCCAGAAGCTGGAAAGAACCCAGATGTCCCTCAGCGGAGGAATTAGAAACAATGAATTCATGAAATTCTTAGACAAATGGATGGAACTGGAGAACATCATCCTAAGTGAGGTAACCCAGTCTCAAAAGAACACTCATGGTATGCACTCACTGAAAAATGGATATTAGCCTAGAAGCCTGGAATTCCCAAGACACAAAGCACATATCAAATGGTGCCCAAGAAGAAGGAAGGAGTGACCCCCAGTCCTGGAAAAGCTCAGTGCAGCAGGGACAGGGGATTCCAGGACAGGGAAGTGGGAGGGGTGGATTGGGGAACAGGAGGAGGGAAGAGGGCTTATGGGACTTTCATGGAGGGGGGATCCAGGAAAGGGAAAATCACTTGAAATGTAAATAAAGAATATACTGAATAAAAAGAAAGAAAAAAGAAAAAAAGAAAAAGATAAGCCTCCATAAATATCCAGCCTTAGGGCATTAGTGATTGAAAGGGGAGAGCCCCACCCACTGTGAGTGGTGTCATTCCTGGGCTGGTAGTTCTGAGTCCTACAAGAAAGAAGGCTGAGCAGCCATGGTAAGCAAGCCAGTAAGCAGCACTCCCAGTGGCCCCTGTGTCAGCTCCTGCCCATTTGAGCTCCTGCTCTGACTTCACTCATTGATCATCTACGAATGTGGAAACAAAACTCATAGAAGACCTTTCTTGCCCAGCTTGCTTCTGACTGTTATTCATCAGAGCAATGGTCACCTAAACTAAGACAGGACTCTGTGTTTTATTTCTGTGGCACTTGTTTATCTATGTTCACTACTGCTTTCATTCATAATAGTCAGAGATTAGAAACAGTCTGCATATCCACCAACGGATGAATAGACAGTGAAAATGTGGTAGATTTACACAGTGGGATAAGTATTAAGCTTTTAAGTAAAATGGAATTTGCAGGCAAATGGATCGAGTTGATCATTCTCAGTGAAGTAACCCAGACCCCCAAAAGACAAATAGTGCATGTTTTCTCTTATGTGTGGACGTTAGCTTCTAAGGTTTAGATATATGTGTTTCAATTAGAATAGCCACAAGCTTATGTAGCTAGTGAGGGTAAGAAAGAGGAGGCGATCTTCCAAGAAATGAAAAATGGAATATAGAATTATAAAGAGATAAAGGGGGAAAGTAGGAGCTTTGAATGTACAGGGGGCGGTGGGAGAACAGGGTAAAGAGAGGAATACAGAGAGGGACCACTCATACTAGAGAGCTTTTGAGAAGTTGTATGAAGCCTACTTCTGCAGATGCTTCCTTACATACATATAAGAAAAGGATTTAAATGGAGTTACCTTCTATTGCAGGAGACAATGACTAACTAGATGTCTTATAACACCACATAAAACCCCTGATGCCAAGTACAGGTTACATTGTGTTGAGCTGTTGGCCAAAGGAGTCCCCCCAAACATCACAGACTATTATCAAGGCTATCTGATGCTCCCCACAACCTGTTGGTGAGGCCTGCCTCATTGCTGAAGACACAACTTACATATGCCATCAAACATGGAGAATTCAAGCTGGTGCCTGACTAGAAGCTTCACCTCTTCTGACTGGAGTTTATAGTACTGAGCACACCACTAGAGAATCATCAGTCATCAATATCTCCCAACTACAAATCTTCTGACCTTCAACCATGACCTGCCTATGGTATATACTGGTGCAACATTGGCATAAATATTATGGGGGTGACCAATCTCTTTTGGACTAGATTTAAGGACCCTCCATGACATAGAACATGCATGTGACACTGCTAAAGTGACCAAGAACTTAAACACTAGATAGGTCATGAGTCTTAGAGAGAAACCTCTTATTCTGCTGGAGAAACCTAGCAATAGAATCATTTCTGATAAAATATTGCTGTGCCCAAGATCAGTGATTTGCTTGCTCCCATCAGAGAATTAACAGAGGCTCATGACTGGGCAATGTGTGAAGAGTGAGAGACATTGAAGCATTCAGCCTTAAGTGGATGTCATATCAAATCTCTCCCCTCACCTTTCTCGCTCCCCCTGCCATCTTGGTTGGGGGTTGTCCAGCACTTAAGGCTGGTGGCCGCAAAGAAGGCGAGAAAAAGTCTCTGGAGTCGATCAACTCCAGGCTCCAGCTTGTTATGAAAAGTAGACAGTACACGCCGGGTACAAACAGACTCTGAAGATGATCAGACAAAGCAAAGTGAAGTTGGTTATCCTCACCAACAACTGCCCAGCTTTGAGGAAATCTGAAATAGAGTACTATGCCGTGTTGGCTAAAACTGGTGTCCATCATTGGCAATAATATTGAATTGGGCACAGTGTGTGGAAAATACTACAGAGAATGTCAACGGGCTATCATTGCCCCAGGTGATTCTGATATTATTAGAAGCACACCAGAACGGACAGGTAAGAAGTAAACAAAAAAAAAAAAAAAAAAAAAAAAACTCTCTCCCCTCAGGGCTCAGGGATCTATGTAGAAGAGGCAGAAACAATGTAAGAGCCAGAGGTGGTGTGAGACTCCAAGGAAACAGGGTCTTTTAAACAGGGTCTGCATACATGTAAACTCAGAGGTTGTGAAGGCATGCACAAGACCTACACAAGCCCAAGGCAGACAAGGTAGATACAAAGTCTTGCCACTAACCAAGACGCCATTAGCAATTACTACCTACCGGGAGGAGGAAAATCAGGTTTTTCCAATGGAGCGTCACTGGATTTACCAGCCATACTCTAGGACTGACCCTTGCTCATGAAACAAACTCCATGGGTTGTGTGCGCTTTTCGTTTTGTTTTTGGTAATTTTTATCACTTATTTTTTGCTTGTTTGCTTTGATTTTTGTTGGTTTGAGGAGACAGAGAGACTATAAAGACAGAGGGGATGAAGAACATCAAGGAATCGAGACCTTCTAGACCCAACAGGGATGGTGCCCATGTGAACTCACAGAGACGGAGGCAGCATGCACAGGGCCTGCACAGATCTGCACCAGATGGGGTCCTAGACCTGAGAGGGAAAGTGGACACACGTCCCCTTCCCTAACCCAGAAGCTATCTCCAACTGATAGCCACTTGCAAATGAAAAATTAGTTTTCTCCAAGGGAGTCTCACTGGGGAAACAAAACACACTTAAGGGCAAGACCCTATGTCCAGCAGTAGATGGCCAACACAAAATGAACTCAATGGTATCTTTGGAGGTTCTTTGTTTCATTATGTTAAATCATGGCTCTTTTTATTTTTAACCTTACAGTTCCTTTGCATATATATATATACATATATGTATATATATGTGTGTATGTGTGTGTGTGTATGTGTAAGGTTAAAATATATATATATACACACATGGTATGATAAAATTTTATATATATATATATATATATATATATATATATATATAGTGTTTTTTGATAGAATCCCTGTGAATGTGAGCGTGTGTGTCTCTTTGTCTGTATGTGTTTCTTGTGCTTTTTCTTTGGCCTTTTTTCCTGTTTGATTGTTTTGTCATATTCTGATTTGGTTTTTGATCTATCTTACTGCATTTTATCTTATTATTATTCCACGGTTGCCTGTTCTCAAATGAGAGACAGAAAGGGTGTAAAACTGGGTGGGAGAGGAGGTGGGGAGGAACTGGGAGGGGTAGAGGAAGAGGAAACTGTAATCAGAATACATTGTTTGAGGGGGGAAATCTATATTCAATAAAAGAAAAAGTGTTAAGAAAGAAAGAAACAAACAAACAAAGAAACAAACAAACAAAGAAACAAAGAAAGAAAGAGCAATTCCGCAAATTCATCTGGAATAACAAAAAACCCATAATAGCTAAAACTATTCTCAACAGTAAAAGAACTTCTAGGGGAATCAGTATCCTTAAGCAGTACTACAGAGCAATAGTGTTAAAAACTACCTGATGTTGGTACAGTGACAGGCAGGTAGATCAGTGGAATAAAATTGAAGACCCAGAAATGAACTCACACACCTATGGTCACTTGATCTTTGACAAAGGAGCTAAAATCATCCAATGAAAAAACGATAACCTTTTCAACAAATGGTGCTTGTTCAACTGGCGGCTAGCATGCAGAAGAATGAAAATCAATCCATTCTTATCTCCTTGTACTAAACTCAAGTCCAAGTGGATCAAGGACCTCCACATAAAAGCAGATACACAGAATCTAATAGAAGAGAAAGTAAGGAAAAGTCTGGAGCACATGGATACAGGGGAAGATTTCCTGAACAGAACACCAATAGCTTATGCTCTAAGAACAGGAATTGACAAAAGGAACCTCATAAAACTGCAACGCTTCTGTAAGGCAAAGGACACTGTCAATAGGACAAAAGAGCAACCAACAGATTGGGAAAAGATCTTTACCAATCCTAAACCTGATAGAGGGCTAATATCCAATGTATACAAAGAACTCAAGAAGTTAGACTCCAGAGAGTCAAATAACCCTATTAAAAAATGGGATACAGAGCTAAACAGAGAATTCTCAACTGAAGAAACTCGAATGGCCGTGAAGTGCTGAAAGAAATGTTTAGCATCCTTAGTCATCAGGGAAATGCAAATCAAAACAACCCTGATATTTCACTTCACACCAGTCAGAATGGTTAAGATGAAAAACTCAGAGGACAGCAGATGCTGGAGAGGATGTGGGGAAAAAGGAACACTTCTCCATTGCTGGTGGGATTGCAAGCTGGTAAAACCACTCTGGAAATCAGTTTGGCAGTTCCTCAGAAAATTAGACATAGTACTACCTGAGGACCCAGCTATACCACTCCTGGGCATATACCCAGAAGATGTTCCAACATGCAATAAGGACACATGCTCCACTATGTTCATAGCAGCCTTATTTATAATAGCCAGAAGCTGGAAACAACCCAGATGCCCTTCAACAGAGGAACGGATACAGAAACTGTGGTATATATACACAATAGAGTACTATACAGCTATTAAAAACAATGAATTCATGAAATTCTTAGGCAAATAGATGGAACTAGAAAGTGTAACCCTGAGTGAGATACCCAATCACAAAAGAACACACATGGTATGTACTTACTGATAAGTGGATATTAGCCCAAAAGCTCAAAATAAACAAGCTATAATGCACAGACCCCAGGAAGCTCAAGAAAAAGGAGGACCCAAGCTAGGGTGCTTTGGTTTTTCTGAGAAAGGGAACAAAATACTCACAGGAGCAATTATGGAGACAAAGTGTGGAGCAGAGACTGAAGGAAAGGCCACCCAGAGATTGTCCTACATGGGAATTCATCCTATAAATAGTCACCAAACCCCAACACTATTATGGATAACCAGAAGTGCATACCAAAAGGAGCTTGTTATGACTGTCTCCAGTGGGGCCCTGCCAGAACCTTACAGATACAGAGGCAGATGCTAGCAGCCAAGAATTGGACTGAGCACGGGGCCCCCAATGGAGGAGTTGGAGGGAGGACTGGAGGAGCTGAAGGGGTTTACAGCCCCATGGGAAGAACAACGATGTCAGTCAACTAGACACCCCAGGGCTCCCTGGGCCTAACTCATCAAACCAAGGGGTACACATGGTTCCAGCCAAAAGTCAGGCATCAGTGGGAGGAGAGGACCTTGGCCCTATGAAGGCTCAATAGATGTCCCAGCGTGGGGAAATGGAGGGGTGGTAGGAGGAAGTGGGTTGGGTGGAGGAGCATCTTCTTGGAGGCAGGGGGTGGGAAGATGGGTTGGGGTTTTCTGGGAGGGGGGAAACTGGGAAAGGGTTTAACATTTGAAATGTAAATGAAGAATATATTCAATAAAGAAATTTAAAGAAAAGAAAGAGAAAATTTGATATGTATTAATTAAGAAACTTAAAAGGTAGAAGTCTCTCCATGTTTCTCAAGTCCTTATGAAATGCATAACAAGAAGTATCTTATCATTTACTACATTGTTGCTTCTTCCCTGGGTCCAGGTCTCATGTGATTCTCCCTATGTATAAGTTACTTTTCTCACTGTTGTGACAAAATATTCAACAGAAACAATTTAAGAAAAGAAGGCCTTTTGTTGTTGTTGTTTTGGCTCTTAGTTTGAAGATAGTCTGCTATGGCTAATAAGTTCGGACATCAAGAACAGAAAAGATGAATGTTGTTGATTGATTTGCTTCTTCTTCTTAATTAGTACAAGACACCAGACCACTAAATGGTGTGTCCCACATTTAAGGTGTGTATTGGTTACTTTCTATTGATGTGATGAAATACCATGTCCAAGGCATGGTTTGGGGGCATATAGTTCTAGAGGGATAGTAGTCCATTACCACCATGGTGAGGAGATTGCAGAGGGAGACAGGCAGGTGTAGTGCTGGAGCAGCAGCTGAGTGCTCACATCTTCAACCATAAGCAGGATGGAGGGAGAACACCAAGGATGGAGCGAGGCTTTCAAAGCTTCAAATCTGTTCCTATAACATACCACCTTCAACAAGTTCACATTTTTTAATCTTCCCCAAATAGCCACCAACTGGGGACCAAATTACAAATGCCTGAGACTTACAAGGCATTTGTCATTCACAGCACCACAGGGTGTGCATTCACTCTTCTGTTAAGCCTTTTTGAAAATACCTTCATAGGCATACTTACAGCTGATTCTAGATCCCGAAAAATAGACAAGAATAATCATCACATGTTATATGGTTTATGGCTGGGTTTCTCGAACCCTTGGAACAGACTCTAGTGCTCTAGTGAAGAGACCCTACTGCCCATGAACAGAGAAGGAATTAACCCTTATACTCTTCCCATTCTAATTGAGAGATTGACCCTCTTACAGAATCCTACCCACAGGAAAGGAGTAATTTCGTTTATTCTCCTAAATCTTAAATAAAAATCAGCCAGACATTTGAAAAAAAAGGTAAGAATTGCAACTAATTTACAGAAATTCTAGAGTTTTTACAAATTATTAGGACATGTCAACTAACACATTGGGACATTAAAGCAGTAACAAAGCAGTGACTACTAATTTTATATACCTATTCCCAGAAATGAAATTAGCAGAAAGTAGTTTCCAGGAGGGTTTGTGAGAATATTGGTCTTAGCCTCCTATCAGTGGCTATACAAAAGAGAGATAAGAGATCAAGTTTTATTTTACTATTTTTATAAATTTTAAATCAGTGGCATTTACTTTGTTCACAGAGTTAAGTGTAAGAAGACTTGACTTTTTAATAGTGCTCATGCATTCAGATTCTCTGAGGTAGTTATCATTACAGAGTTTATAAAATTTATTGTCATTGACTTCCCAATTTCCGTTGTAATTATTTTCATTACTTTTTCTAAATATGCATCATGGTTTTGTGTATTAAACTTTGATATCCCCCTTTGTTCTTTTCCTTTCTTGCTCCCTTCCTTCCTTCCTTCCTTCACTTCTTATTTCCTTCCTTCTTTGATTACTTTTATAAATTTTTTGAGATTGTAATTACATGATTTTCCCTTCTTTCTCCTCCCTCTAAGCCCTTCCATGAACCCGGATTTTATCAGTGATAGGTGTTGAACAATTAAAACCTTTCTCATTTTTAGGGATTTCAATGTTTTTGGGAGATATTTTATTCTTTTAACATGAAGTATGTGGATACTAACAAAAGCTGAGAAAAATCCCTTGCAATGGAGATTTCTTAGGGTTCAAGAATCCTCCATTCGTACGCTATGCTCTACCACTGTTCTCTTCAGTGGTATTTTAAGCTTAGTCATAACAAAACACATCTCATGTTTAGGGAAAAAAATAAGCGCATGCCTTTTCTCTTAAATTTGATTTTCAAACCACTATACACACCTGAAAATTTCCAGGGACTTAACCTTCTGTATAGGAACAATACTATTATTCTAAACTGCATCAGTTTTACTGCTTCTGGGAACAGCATGACTATAAAGGCTTTTTTTTTTTTTTTACAAACTCCACTTATGTATAAGCAATATGAGTATTGGCATTTAGCCAGGGAAGCTGAGCATAAGGGTCAAACAGTCAAAAGAAGGATGTTCTGGATAAGTGCTTAGAGTGGACTTTGAATACACACTTTTTAATACCTTCATATTCTCTAATTGCAAGTCAAAATTCTAACATGCTAATAAACTTTTGTTATGATTGGTTTGCATTTTCTGTGAAAAAGTCATTCTTAACAGTGGGATAGTAAAAAATATCCTAAATAAAATAGCTATCTGAAATTTAAAAAGAAAACAAAGTAAAATAAAAATAAATAAATCTTGTTGTGGAAGCTGCAGTGTGTCATAGCATGTCATACAGTATACATTTTGTCCACATATCTTTACTTACAAATTTTGTTGCAATGAGCCATTGGTCTGGTTTGAGGCCTCTGGCTTCCACTCCGCCATTTATACTAGTTTCTTACAAGGATTTCTCTAGGATATCATGTTGTTGCCCCTGTGTCATGGAGATCCTACAACTTTGGATCTGCAGGACTGGCCCTTTCAGACACTCCAGCAGATCATGGATTGGATAGATGTTGGGATGGATCAACTCAAAGCCCTGGATGTGGGCTTTGGAGATAGCTGAGTTGGAGATATCCTGCCAGCTCTCCTGCCTCTGCACTACCAGGGCATGTTCTCCAGCACTGCCCCAACTGTAACAAAATGCAACAGCCATCAAGAGGCAAGGTCAACTCTACTGCTCTCATGTTCTCATGGCAGACTCACCTATATCCCAACCACCATAGCCAGTTCTACTGTGCTGCCAGGCAATGGGTAGACCAGCTCTCCAAAATGTGGGTTGGCCTATGAGAGGCAGAGCCAGCTCAGCACAGAACCTCAGATGGCACAAACAACCCAGGAGATTGCTAAGGCTATTGATTGCTCTCCACAATCAGAGGGCAACACCCTGTTTCTAAATACAACTCATGGAATACAAAGAAGTTGAGCTGCTTCCTACCTACAGCCTTCACCTCTGTGGACTAGTGTTGATGGTACTGAAAAGTACTCTGCATGCTATCAATGGGAAAAGCTAAACACCAACTCAAGTACAAGTCCTATGATCTACAATGGTGACCTGCCTGCAGAATATACAGACCAGGATCATTTTCATCACCTTCAGTGATAACCCAAGCCTGGGACATAATCACAGACCCCAGCTGCCATAGGCCGATGGACCCAGACATGGCCCCAAGCAGCAGCCTGGGCCCAGATATCCCAAGCTCAAGAGGCTTTTCAGGCAAGGCAGCTCAGCATGTGCTCCCACAGAAGCATGGCCCTCAGATATCCACATGGTCTCTGGTGGCAGCCCAAAACACAGACATCCACTCGACCTTTGGTAGTAACTTGCTCCACAAAAATCCATACAGACCCCAGCTGCAGCAGGACCACAGACTCAGACATGACCCTGGTGGCAGCCTAGGCCTCCTCATATCTGTCTGTTCCTACTGCGATTGAGCCTCGAAGTTCACCTCTCCCCAAGCTGTACAGACCCCTCACTGACTGAAGGAAAGAAGAAATTTGAGAAGGGACAAAAGATAAAAGTAGAGAGGAATTGTGGAAAGAAGAGAACTGTGCTGGCCCAGAGGTGACACAAAAGATAGCAAACTGGTGGGGCAAACAAGAAACTGGGGATGGTGGGAAGGTATGAGACAGATCATGGGAGACAAAGAAAAAACAAAATAGGCATAAAACAAAAACTGAAAGATAGATGAGTTTTGAAAAAAATGAAAAAAAAATCACAGAATGGAGTATACATTTCACAGGAAAGAAAGTCTAAAACTAAGAACCATTTGAAGAGACATGGAAACCTACGACTACTGCAATCTCTTGCACCTTCACTACCAGGAATGGATTACATATAATGAAGTTGTTGGTCCAAGGTGCACCTTGGAAACTCACAAACAATCCAGGAGATTGCTAAGGCTATTGATTGCTCTCCACAATCAGAGGGCAACACCCTGTTTCTAAATACAACTCATGGAAGACAAAGAAGTTGAGCTGCTTCCTGCCTACAGCCTTAACCTCTGTGGACTAGTGTTGATGGTACTGAAAAGTACTCTGCATGCTTTCAACGGGAAAAGCTAAACACCAACTCAACTACAAGTCCTATGATCTACAATGGTGACCTGCCTGCAGAATATACAAATGCCGGAGTGGAATAAAAGGGGATTTAAGGTCCATTCCATGAGATGGAACCCTTGCCTAGCCCTGCTTAGGTGGCCCAGAACCTAAAACTATGTTGTTACAGGATATTTGATTATTGTACATAGGAACCTTGGAGAAACATAAAAACTTAAGTAGATATTGCATTTGTCAGATGCAGTTAGAAGTGTCCTGAAGAGATGTAGTTTGGGTATGGCTCTAATAGCCTCCATACATAAGAATGTTAAGGCTTGGAAAAGTCCTGCCTATTTTAAGGATAGGTGCTTAGGAGAAGTCTTGTGATCTTTGCTCTGTGCCCTAAGGGAAAGTCAGAAAGGTGGTCTTGAGCTAACCACTGTAAAGGCAAAACAGTTTGGCCTGTACTAACGTTGGCCTGTACTAACCCTGTATGGAAGGAGCTTCATTAAGAGAGGGATCTTCTCTTTGGCTTACAAGAACAACCAAGAAGCACCTGGAAGGACACTGGTAGAACAATGTTCTAGGAAAAATCACTAAGGAGCTCTCTTTGGTTTGGAAGAGCTCAAGAAAAAGGTGGACTAGCTCAGAAGACTGGCACAGACAGAGATTCCTAAAGAGCTGCCAGTTTATTTGTAGAATCAGGCCTATAAATAGATACTTTGTATATAGTTACCTGGCTGGGCTAACAGGTTTTTACCTCAGTTTAGGCTTTCCATGTCTTTATTGGTATAAATATCAGATAATCAAAATAGTTACACTAGATAGGCCACAGACCTAGGGGGGAACCAAATACTACTGTTCTGCTAAAGGAACATACCAATGAAATGACTCCTAGTGACTTTCTGTTACAATCAGATCAGGTCCTTACTCAGCCAGCATCAGAGAAGCTTCCTCCTGCAGCAGACTGGAACAAATACAGAGACCCACAAGGAGACTGGCTGAACATTCAGTTCTAAATCAATATCTCCATCAAACCTTCCAACCAGGGCTCAGGGAACTCTGTAGAAGAGGAAGCAGGAAGATAAGAAAGAGTGGGGATAGAAGACACTGAGGAAACAATGCCTTCTGGACTGGCACATATATGAACTTACAGAGACTGGCAGCAGGCACAGGGCTTGAATAGGTCTAAGCCAGAGGAGTAGACATAAGCCCCCATCCCTAACCCAGGAGCTGTCTTCAAATACAACTGCTCTCAAATAAGATATTAATTTTCCTTTTCTCCAACAGAATCTCACTGGGTATGCACACAATACTTAAGGGTATGCCCAGCAGTAGAGGGCCAACACAAAAATTAACTCAATGCTGGTTTTGGAGTTTGTTGTTGATTGATTGGTTGGTTGGTTGGTTGGTTGGTTGGTTGGTTGGTTTTTTTAAGTCTCATAATACTTTGGGCATTTTTTTTAACCTTACATGTCTTTTACTTATATATTACAGTTTCCAATTTTGTGTCCTTATGAGACTTTCTGTGTATGCAAATATGTGTGTGTGTGTGTGTGTGTGTGTGTGTGTGTGTGTGTGTGTGTATCGTGTGTGTATCCTGTGCTTCTCCTTTGGCTCTTTTGCTCATTGGTTTGTTTTGTCCAGTTCTGTCTTTATGCTATTGCTTTTTTGTTTTCTGATGAAAGAAAGAAAGGGTGTGGATTTGGGTTTGGGTGGGTGGGGAAGGGGCTGTATGGGAGGAGTTGAAGCAGAGGAAACCATGATCAGAATATATTGTATGACAAAATATATTTTGTTTTCAATAAAAAACAAAAATGAAAATGAAAAATACTAATAAAGTAAAAAGAGAACAAAGAAAATCCATGGTAAAGAAAGAGTAACTTAAGTTAACTTTCAGGCATACATAAAATGTTTATACCTACAAATGAATTTTAACAAACATTTGTGTATAAATGGACCTGAAATTTGGGGCACAAATAAGTAGCATTTTACCATTTGGAGTTCTGTTTCTCACACTAAAAACAAACCCAGCCTTCAAATGAGGGGTTTCGCTCTGGTAGTTCCACCAGAAATAACATTGCAGTCTCAGATCTGTAAACACAGCAGCAATCAACCAGAAAAAGATCTTCTTACAAGAAGTTAGAATGGTCAACAGGTTCTAAAGGAGGAGGTATGCGTGTGTGTGTGTGTGTGTGTGTGTGTGTGTGTGTGTGTGTGTGTGTGTCTGTGTGTGTCTGTGTGTGTCTGTGTGTGTGCGTGCAATTGTTTCTATGATCCAGGGGTTCTGAGAATAAAGTGTGAAGAAGGGTGCTGTTCATGCATCTTATTGACTGCATATTTCACTTTGGAGGTACAAGGAGGATGTCATGGTTAACATTCCATTTAAAGTTTAAACTCACTAAGATTGAGAGACCAAAACCCAAAAAGCATCTAACATGTAAGCCCCTAGCTGTACAGGCTCTACCCCAGCAGCCTATTTCCCTTTTTCCTTGACATTAACAACTATTCTTAAACAGACTGACCCTGTAAAATTGCTATTCTTGCAAAAGAATGGGTCCTAAGGTTAAGTTCACTTGTGCTTTGGAAATCAAATTTGCTTTCTTGACTCAAAAGATGAGTGGGACAAATGCAAGTTACATATGTTAAAATATAAGTTATTTATGTTGAACTAAGACCCTGCCTGCACATAGGCAGGATGCGTTTAATCTTGTGCTTTTTGCCATTATAAGGCCAGGGCTGATATGGCTCTCTGCTACATCTGGGGAGCTCTCTCAGGTACAGACCTGGCCTTCATCAGTCCAAGCACCAGTATTTAATAAGAAGCCTCTTCTTGTTAAATTGTATAATTTAATAAGGTGGATTTAATCATGGTAGATCCCTGAGTGACCCCTGACCCATAACAAGAACAGGAGGCTGACTAAAATTAGGCCAAATTAAAACTGAGGGTAAGAAGCAATGGCTGAGTGTGAATCTGTACCAGTCACATCAATATTTGATTGCTTATAGCCACTGCATAAGACACCAGGGAAGTTGTAGGCAAAGGAAAGGGCCACACTCTGATTTTACTCTCTGGAGAGCTGTGGGAGTTGGTTTGTGTTTGCTTGTTTGTTTGTTTTTTGGTTTTTGGTTTGGTTTGGTTTGGTTTGGTTTGGTTTGGTTTTTTGTATATTGCTGTAACAAAGTCCCCACAGCTGTGCACATTATTTTTAAAAGAGAAGTTAATTTAGCTTATAATATCAGTTGGCTGGCAAGTCCAACAGCATGACACCAACATATTGCAACATGATAACATGGAAAAGAGGCAGAAAAGGAAATAACTGTACACAAGAGTGCCGTTGATTCATTCTAACCTGCTTTCAGGAGAGTCACTTAATTCTGGAGAGTTATTTTAATCCCTTGCAATGGGTAGTGCTTCATGAACTCATTACTTTCCTTGGTGCCTACTCCTTAAAGAGACACACCTTCCAATACCGTTTCATTGGGTGACACTTCTCAGTGTATTTACCATTAGGTGATAGGCATAAACCACAAATGAACCACAGGAAGAGCATTGGAGCCATTTATGCTTACTGACAGGAAGCTGCCTTTGTATAGAGCCCTTCATGTGAAAGAACTCTAGCTGTGGTAAGATACCATTTCCTATCTGTTACCCCATAAAAGTTTAGGGTTTATAGGAAACAGAAACTCTTGTTACTAGAAACAACAAAATGGTGTAATTCTGATGCAGGATGCAGAGCAGTAACTAGCAACACAGGTTTCTCTACTGCTATGTGGCAAGGTATCCAACGTAACACCATAGACAATTACTGCTTCAGTTTCTGTAATTGAAGAATCTGAGTAGTTCAGATTTAGTCTCACACGAGCTTATAGTAAAATGTAGGGCAGTGTGACAGTAAGTTATAAAAATAATTCTTGCATTCAAAGAGACCAGAACCTTTGTAGCTGTCAAGTTATTATTGTATAACTCAACTTTAGATCTCATAGCTTTGAACTACTGTTCTTCTGTGTACTTAGCCTGTTTGCTTAACATGCCTTAAAGACAACAGTACAACAACTAATCTTACTTGCCTTGGACTTCCCATATAATCACCTTTTATAACCTAAGCTACAGCATAACTTTAATTTTAAGTCATGTACTCTTTCTTGCCACTGACCTAGCATAATGCATGTGTGTCTGTATGTTATAATAGTAAATACTAGACCCAGCAAATAAGTCAAATACAACCTTATAAAACTTTGTAGAGAACATACAGATGTGGCTTGATAAGCAATGATGTTTGCAGTCCTATTTGGTTTCTGGGTCTGTGGGGTCAGGTGGAGTCAGTGACTAATCCCTTGTAAACTCTATTAAGATTTCTGTAATGTATCCTCCATTCTTTCCCCATGTGATGCTTCTTGTGATGGTCAACAAATGAAAGTACAAGGCCTTTTGCTAGGGACACACACAGAGACACACAGGGACCGACAGATTCGCAGGACAGCATTTACAGGAAGCCACAGATTCAGAGTCATTCAAAAGACAGAGGAGGCAACAGAAGACAGTGGGAGACGAAAGTAGAGAATTAAAACTGGGTTTGCTTTTGGTTAAATGACTCCAAGGGGAAGAACTATTATTATTAATATTGTTGTTGTTGTTATTTTATTTATTTATTTTTCACACTCCATATTTTATTCCCCCCACTCCCACCCCAGTCCACCCTCTGACTGTTCTATATCCCATACCTCCTCTCCACCCCCCTGTCTCCACATAGATATCCCCACCCCTCACCCTACCTGACCTCTAAACTCCCTAGGGCCTCCATCCTCTTGAGGGTTAGGTGCATCATCTCTGAATGAACACAGACCCGGCAGTCCTCTATTGTATGTGTACTGAGGGCCTCATATCACCACCAGCTGTATGTTGCCTGTTTGGTGGTCCAGTGTTTGAGAGATTTCAGGGGTCCTGATTAAATGAAACTGCTTCCTACAGAGTCGCCCTTCTCCTCAGCTTCTTTCAGCCTTCCCTAATCCAACAACAGGGGTCAGCTGCTTCTGTCCATTGGTTGGTTGCAAATATCTGCATCTGACTCTTTCAGCTGCTTGTAACCTCCCCTTGAGCTGGATCCCACTTTGGGTCTGTCACTGGACTTTCTTTTCCTCAAGCTTCTCTCCATTTCCATTTCTGTAATTCTTTCAGAGAATTATGGGTCAGAGTTGTAACTGTAGGATGGCCCCCCTCTCCCTCATTTGATGCCCTGTCTTCCTGCTGGAGGCGAGCTCTATAAGTTCCCTCTCTCTACTGTCAATCATTTCATCTAAGGTCCCTCCCTTTGAGTCCTGAGGGTCTGTCACCTCTCAGGTCTCTGGTGAATTCTGGAGGGTCCCACCCAACCTCCTATCTCCTGAGGTTGCTTGTTTCTGCTGGCCTTCAGGGCTTCAGTCCTTTTCCCTTGGCCAATACCAGATCATGCTCCCCTTTCCCCCCACCCTCAACTCCCTCTCCCCTGTCCACATTCCCTCCAAGATCCCTCCCTCTCTCCCCATTTGTGATTGCTTTGTTCTTCCTCCCACGTGGGAGGTGTCCTCACTTGGCACTTCAGTTTGTTGAACTTTTGAGTTCTGTGGACTGTATTTTGGGTACTCTGTACTTTTTAACATCCATTTATCAGTGAGAACATACCATGCTTGTCCTTTTGGGTCTGAATTAGCTCACTCACGATGATATTTTCTAGTTCCATCCATTTGCCTGCAAAACTCAGTATGTCCTCATTCTTAATAGCTGAGTAGTATTCCATTGTGTAAATGAACCACATTTTCTGTCTCCATTCTTCTGTCGTGGACCATCTTTTAATGAGACACTGACATGTAGTTGGGAGATCTGCATTTATCATTAATGCATTCAAACAAAGGCATTTTGCTGCTTTGTGTGAGGAATTGCTAAGTCTTAAGTGATGCAGGGCAATTATTTCAAGGCTCTATTGAAGAAGGATGCACTTCCAAACTCAAGAGTGGTCATCCTTGGAATAACCACTTCTCAGACCTGGTACTCCTCTTGTCCTCATGGCAGGATAGGTGACTTCACTTGCTGGAGTCCAGCTCCACAGGGAGCTAAAGACTAGAAGCATGGCGATGCAAGAGCATCGAGGGAGGAATCAAGCACACAATGGCTTTTAGATTCTTTTCATGAGAGACAGGACAGAGATGAAGCGCATCTCAGTATGGCTTGACCTACTCTGACAATCTGTGTCTCTCACAGGCTTTATTTATATACAATATCATCTCCTTAAAAACTTTAATCATTGATTACACAATTTCTTAGGGTACAACCTTCCTTGATTACCTAAGCATAGAAAAGAAGCAAAGCAAACAAAGAACAAAATGCTTGAAAACTAAAAATTAACATAAGGATGAAATCAGTTTTCTTTTAACTCCATGTATTTTTCCTTAAGATTGGTATCAGAAAACCTTACAATTACAGGAATGTTAGACAGGATGTTTTATTTAAGTTTCACTAAGTTAATAGATCAGAGTTAAGACTGTGGCACAGCTCTATGTACCCCAATCCAACCCAGAGAGATGGTCTCCAAGGAATGCTGTCACTGCTAAGTACACAGGTAGGACCAACACTTTTCCTCCAAGAACTGGAGGAAACAGGAACCTGCCAGGAATGCACAGGGCACAGGAACAGTGGAACAGACAAGAACAGGATCCTTCCAATCTCCATAGCAACCCAGAGCTAACCCTGTGACACAGCTCTCCACACCCACATCCCAACTAGAGAGAATTTGTCCCCCAGGAAACACCTAAGATCCCAGGCCCACAAGCTCACAGGCTACAGTCACAGGTAATGAGAGCAACTAACAACAGAGGTAACCAGACGGCAGGAGACAAGCATAAGAACAAAATCAAAAGAAACCAAGTCTTCTTGGCATCATCAGAAACTAGATCTCCCACTACAGCAAGTCTTAGATACTGCCAACACACCAGACAAACAAGATTCAGGTTTAAAACCACATCTCACGATGAATAGAGAGGACTTTAAGAAGGACATAAATAACTCCCTTAAAGAAATGCAGGAGAACATGGGTGAAGAGGTAGAAGCCCTTAAATAAGAAACACTAAAAATCCCTTAAAGAATTACAGGAAAACACAACCAAACAGGTAAAGGAAATGAACAAAACCATTCGGGATCTAAAGATGGAAATAGAAATATTAAAGAAATCACAAAGGGAGAGAACTCTGGAAATAGAAAACGTAGGAAAGAGATCAGGAATCACAGATGCAAGCATCACCAACAGAATACAAGAGATAAAAGAGAGAATCTTGGGTGTAGAAGATACCATAGAAAATACTGACACAACAGTCAAAGAAAATGCAAAAATCAAAAAGCTCCTAACCCAAAACATCCAGAAAATCCAGGACACAATGTGAAGACCAAACCTAAGTATTATAGGTATAGACTAGAGCAAAGACTCCAAACATATAGGGCCAATAAATATCTTCAACAAAATTGTAGAAGAAAACTTCCATAACCTAAAGAAAGAGATACCCATGAACAGACAAGAAGCCTATAGAACTCCAAATAGACTGGGACAGGAAAGAAATTTCTACCATCATATAATACTCAAAACACCAAATTCAAGGGCAACCACATTCATAAAAGAAACTTTACTAAAGCTCAAAGCACACATTGCACCTCAGATGATAATAGTGGGAGACTTCAACACCCACTTCAAAAATGAACAGATCATAGAAACACAAACTAAACAGAGACACCGTCAAACTAACAGAAGTTATGAATCAAATGGATTTAACAGATATGTATAGAACATTTCATCCAAAAGAATATACCTTCTTCTCAGCACCTCATGTTACCTTCTCTAAAACTGACCATATAATTGGTCACAAAAAAGAGGCCTCAGTAGATACAAAAAGGTTGAAATAATCCCATGCACTCTATCAGATCACCATGAGTTAAGGCTGGTCTTTAATAATAACAAAAACAACAGAAAGCCCACATACACACGGAACTCAGACTCAATGATAACTTTGTCTGAGAATAAGAAAGAAATTAAAGACATTTTAGAATTTAATGAAAATGAAGATACAACATACCAAAACTTATGGGACACGGTGAAAGCAATCCTAAGAGGAAAACTCATAGCTCTGAATGTCTCTAAAAAGAAACTGGAGAGAACATACACTAGCAGCTTAACAGCACACTGGAAAGCTCTAGAACAAAAAGAAGCAAATACACCCAAGAGAAGTAGACAGCAGGAAATAATCAAACTTAGGACTGAAATCAACCAAGTAGAAACAAAGAGAACTATACAACAAATCAACAAAACCAGGAGCTGGTTCTTTGAGAAAATCAATAAGACAGATAAACTCTTAGCCAGACTAACCAGAGGGCACAGAGACAACATCCAATTAACAAAATCAGAAATGAAGAGGGAGGCATAACAACAGAAACTGAGGAAATTTTAAAAAGTCATCAGATCCTACTACAAAAGTCTATACTCAACAAAACTGGAAAACCTGGATGAAATAAACAATTTTCTAGACAGATAACAGATACCAAAGTTAAATCAGAATCAGTTAAACCATCTAAATAGTCCAATAACCCAAAGGAAATAGAGCAGTCATTAAAAGACACCCAACAAAAAACAGGTCAGGACCAGATGTCTTTAATGCAGAATTCTATCAGACCTTCAAAGAAAAGCTAATACCAATACTCTTCAAACTATTCTACAAAATAGAAACTGAAAAAACATTTCCCAATTCATTCTATAAAGTCACAATTACTCTTATACCTAAACCACACAAAGACACAACAAAGAAGGAGAACTTCAGACCAATTTCCCTTATGAATATCAGTGCAAAAAATACTCAATAAAATTCTCCCAAACCAAATGCAAGAACACATCAAAACAATCAACCATCATGAGCACATAGGCTTCATCCCAGGATGCAGGGATAATTCAATATATTGAAATCCATCAATGTAATCCATTATATAAAGCAACTCAAAGAAAAGTCTATACTCAACAAAAGTCTATACTCAGCATCTAATGAGATAACCACGTGATCATCTCATTAGATGCTGAGAAAGCATTTAACAAAATTGAACACCCATTCATGGTAAAAAAAAAAAAAAAAAAAAAAAAGGCCTTGGAAAGATCAGGTATTCAAGGCCTATACATAGACATAGTAAAAGCAATATGCAGCAAACCAGTAGCCAGCATTAAACTAAATGGAGAGAAACTTGAAGCAATCTCATTAAAATCTGGGACAAGACAAGGCTGCTGCCTCTCTCCATATCTATTCAATAGAGTACTTGAAGGTCTAGCCAGAGCAATTGGACAACAAAAGGTCAAGGGAATACAAATTGGAAAGGAGGAAGTCAAAATATCACTATTTGCAAATGATTTGATAGTATACTTAAGTGACCCCTTAAATACTACCAGAGAACTCCTACAGCTGCTAAACAACTTCAGCAAAGTGGCTGAATTAAAATTAACTCAAAAAAAGTCGGGCGGTGGTGGTGCACGCCTATAATCCCAGCACTCTGGGAGGCTGAGGCAGGTGGATTTCTGAGTTCGAGGCCAGCCTGGTCTACAGAGTGAGTTCCAGGACAGCCAGGGCTACACAAGAAACCCTGTCTCGAAAAAACCAAATCCAAAAAAAAAAAAAAAGACAGTTAAAATTAACTCAAAAAATCAGTAGCCTTCCTCTACTCAATGGATAAACAGGCTTATAAAGAAATTAGGGAAATGACACCCTTTACCATAGTCACAAATAATATAAAATATCTTGGTGTAACTCTAACTGAGCAAGTCGAAGATCTGTATGACAAGAATTTCAAGTCTCTGAAGGAAGAAATCAAAGAAGATCTCAGAAGATGGAAAGATCTCCCATGCTCATGGATTGGTAGGAATAATATAGTAAATATGGCCATCTTATCAAAAGTTATGTGCAGATTCAATGCAATCCCCACCAAAATTCCAACTAAAATTTTTACTAAGATAGAAAGAGCTATTCTCAAATTCATTTGAAATAACAAAAAAAAAAAAAAAAAAATCCAGGATAGCAAAAACTATTCTCAATGATAAAAGAACTTCTGGGGGAATCACTATCCCTGACCTCAAGCTGTATTACAGAGCAATAGTGATAAAAACCAAATAGTATCGGCACAGAAACAGGCAGGAAGATCAATGGAATAGAATTGAAGACTCAGAAGTAAACTTCTATGGTCACTTGATCTTTGATAAAGGAACTAAAACCATCAAGTGGAAAAAAGACACCATTTTCAACAAACGGTGATGGTTCAACTGGCAGTCAACCTATAGAAGAATGCAAATTGATCCATTCTTATCTCCTTGTACTAGGCTCAAGTCCAAGGGATCAAGGACCTCCACATAAAACCAGACACACTGAAACTAATAGAAGAGAAAGTGGGGAAGATCTTCGAACATATGGGCACAGGGGCAAATTTTCCTGAGCAGAACAGGCTTGTGCTCTAAGATTAAGAATCAACAAATGGAACCTCATAAAATTGCAAAGCTTCTGTAAGGCAAAGGACATTGTCAGCAGGACAAAACAGCAAGCCACAGATTGGGAAAAGATCTTTACCAACCCTATATTGATAGAGGACTAATATCTAATATATACCAAAAAACTCAAGAAGTTAGACTCCAGAGAACCAAATAATCCTATTAAAAAAAATTAGGGTACAGAGCTAAACAGAGAATTCTCAGCTGAGGAATCTCAAATGGCTGAGAAGCACTTAAAGAAAAGTTCAGCATCCTTAGTCATCAGAGAAATGTAAATCAAAATGACCCTGAGATTCCACTTCACACCAATCAGAATGGCTAAGATAAAAAACTCAGGCAACAGCAGATACCGATGAGGATCTGGAGAAAGAAGAACACTCCTCCATTGCTGATCAGACTGCAAGCTGGTAAAACCACTTTGGAAATCAAGCTGGTGGTTCCTGAGAAAATTGGAAATAGTTCTACTGAAAGAGCAAGCTTAGCATTACTGGGCATATACCCAAATGATGCTCCAACATATAACAAGGACACATGCTTCACTATATTCATAGCAGCCTTATTTATAATAGCTCAAAGCTGGAAACAACCCAGATGTCCTTCAACAGAAGAATGGATACAGAAAATGTGGTATATTTACACAATGGAATACTACTCAGCTATTAAAAACAATGAATTCATGAAATTCTTAAACAAATGGTTACAACTAGAAAATATCATCCTGAGTGAGGAGACACAAAAGAACACACATGATTGTACTCACTGATAAGTGGATATTAGCTCAAAAGCTCACAATGCCCACAACACAACCCACAGATCATATAGAGTTTAGAAGGAAGACCAGGGTATGGATATTTCAGTCCTGCAAAGAGGGGCTAATAGGATGATCGTGGAAGGTGGAGGGAGAGGGGGGCCTTGGAGGGAGACAGGAGGGAGAGGTAAAAAAGGGGGCAGAATCTGGTACTAGAGGGGATGGAAGAGAAGTACAGAGGTCAGGAAACCAAATAAAAATATGTAGTCGTGGGGGATGAGAAACTGAGGGTGATCCTGAAAGGTCCCAGACGCCAGACAAGCCAGAGGCTCCCAGGACCTAATGGAATGACTTTAGCCAAAATGTGAAGCAGAGGGGTGACAGAACCTGTAGAGACAATTCCCAGTAGATAGGCACAGCCCCCAGTCAAAGGATGGACCTCTCACCCACCTCAAAGTTTTTAACCCAGAGATGTTCCTGTCCAAAGGAAAGACAGGGACAAAAAATGGAGCAGAGACTGAAGGAAGGGCCATCTGGGGACTGCCCCACCTAGGGATTCATCTTGTCTGCAGACACCAAACCCCAACTCTGTTACTGTTGCCAAGAGGCATTTGCTGACAGGAACCTGGTGTGGCTGTTCCTTGGGAGGTTCTGCCAGCAACTGACCAATGCAGATGTGGATGCTCACAGCCAATCACCAGACTGAGCTCAGGGACCCAGTTGGGGAGCTGGCAGAAGGACTGGAGGAGCTGAGGGGGATTGCAACCCCAAAGAAAGATGTCAGCTGGCCAGACCACCCAGTGCTCCCAGAGACTAGACCATCAACCAAGGAGTGTATAGGGAGGGATCCATGACTCCAGATACATATGTAGCAGATAATGACCTTATCTGATTATCAGTGGGGAGAGGGGGCCCTTGGTCCTGGGAAGGTTTGACACCCCGAGTGTAGGGGGATGTTGGAGAGGTGTGGCAGGAGTAGGTGGGTGAATGGGGGAGCACTCTCACAGAGGCAAAGGGGAGGGAGGAAAGAGTGGATGGGATGGGGGGATTGTGGAAGGGTACCAGAGAAGGGGGATATCACTTGAGATGTAAACAAATGGAATAATTAATAAAAAAAATTTAAAAAAGAAAGTTCAAAAAAGGGAAGTTATACTACCTGTTATATCAAGCTTATCCTGTATTGTCTTATTAACCTAAATATTTAATCTTTCTATGGAAATTCAGCCTCTCAGTCCTTTATTTAATTTTCCCATTTTCTCCTCTAATTTTATTTTATATTTGATATAAGACCACCATCCTTTCCTTTGATTTTTTAAAGTATTGTGGGGCCCCTTTAGACAGCACACAAGCATTGCCTAAACAAGGGCAATCTTCCTTCTTTTTCTACAATATCAGGAAAATTCCTGATCTGACAAGCCTGCTCAGAAAGCCAGGCAGTTGACTGAGCAAAACTGTTTCTCTGTGTCTGTCATAAGCTCTTGTTTCAATCTGATCCCTATCTTTATTACAATCCAGTACAAGGTAGAAGAACATCAGGATTCCTGAAACTGTTTGCTTTGCCTTCAGGAGGGTACCACTGACATGGGCATTGGTTTGTCATTAATTGTATAATCAAAATCTTTTCCTGTCCATATTAGTTCTGGGTTTTCGAAGCTGGACATCATAGAGTCACATGAAATCCTAATGATTCAGTTATGGTTTGTCAGCTCCTGAAATTTTCCTAAGTTTTTCTTCTTTAATTTTTTTCCCCTGAAATCCTGTGCCTCACGGTTATTAATTCTACTTAAGTGATAGGTTCTGTGGAATTTCAATGTCTTGCATAGCTGATTCTCCCAGGGAACTACCATTAATCTTATTCTTATTAATACCCACTTTGATAAGAATTGCTACATTATCCCATCCCTAGCCTCCAGTGAGGTGCCCTTAACAGCAAGGAATTCAAATATTCATCATGTCAGAAACACAAGCAAAAGTTGTGTAGCAAATTCCCACCAAGGGCAGCGACTGGTCAGTACAGTTGTATGATCACTGAACTTTGTCAAACAGTGCCTGTAAGACACTTGGCATGACTGTTGGCCCTCTCCGACACAGCCTATGATATGGTAGCTGATTTCTACACAGACCAAGTGACTGGAGGAACACACAGATCAGATTCCATGACCTTTTATATACTAAATTGGAAATAACCTGTTTCTTTTGTTCTGTTTGCTAAAATCAAGTCTAGCCTACAAGCAAAAGAACACTACTTCCTTTCTCTTTTCCTTTTGGCTTTCAAAATTGATTTCATCTTTGAGTTTAACAATACCTTAAGTCCTTCCATCTTTGGACTGAAAAAGAAGTATGGATAGAAAAGTTTTACAATTAATGTTGATATAGAATTTGAGAGCCTTGCTAATATTTGAGCAATGTACTTTAAAGTGATGGCAGTAGTGATGGTTTCTTTACTTTCTTACTCTCTTCCTCCTCAATGAAAAGACTTCACAATTTAAATATATTGCTGAGTTTGGCTGGAGTGACTCAATACTTCCCTCCTACTGTAGTTCCCACTGTGTCTTCCAATCTTTTGTTCTGTTTTGTATTGTTTTTTAGTGAAAATAGATTGTATTGGACAAGGCAACCCAATAGGAAGAATCCCCAAGGCAGGCAAAAGAGGAAGAGAAGGCCCCTGCTACCAGACACTGCCTGGACAACCAGGACCCAGAGGCGGGAAAGCCCAGAAACAAAGGATGAAAAAAATACTCCTAAAAATATTCTGCAATACTCATAGATTGGTGACTAGCCCAGTTGTCATCAGAGAAGCTTTATGCAGCAACTGATGGAAACAGATGCAGGGGCCAAGTGTTAGGCAGAGCTCTGGAATGCTCAACATTCTTATCCATCAGGGGACTGCAAATGAAAACTACCCTGACATTTCATCTTACCCTAGTCAGAGTGGCTAGAAACAAAAATAGAAATAGCAAACAAGCACTGTTGTGAGTATGGGAGGAAAACATGCAGTCCCTCCTAGTGGGAGTGCCAACTGGTACAGCCACCAAGATAATTTGTGTGGAAATTCCACAAAAAGGGAAATGGATTTACCATATCAATCCAGCTGCACTGCCCCGGGAAACATTCTCAAACTACTCTATCTCCGACTACAGAGTTACTTACTCAGCCCGCATTCCTGCTTTATTCACAATAGCCAAGAAAAAGGAAAAATCTAGATGCCCATCAACTGAGGAAGGGATAATGAAATGTTCCATTGTACAGAATGGAATATTACTGATCTGTGAAGCAAAAGGAAACTATGACATTTATGTGGAAATGGATGAGGCTGGAAGCATTATTCTGAGTGAGGGAACAGAGACCCAGAAAGATAACCATTTCATTTGTCTCTCTGTGGATATGAGCCTTCACTCTTCAGATAAGTGTGCTCCATTTGAAATACCCACAGAGGTTTTAATATTACTATGGTGGCATGGAGTAGGACTTTCAAGAGAGGGAAGATAGAATACTCTGATAGAAAAGGTTAAAAGAGAGTTACAGAATAGGAAGATTTAAATTGGATAGGAGGGGGAGAATGTGGTAGAAAGAGAGTTGGGGGGGGGGCAGTAAGTCTTTTCAAAATGGAAATCTACTACTGCATTGGCTTCCCAAAAATACACACACACTACAAACTACACACACACACACACACCACATATGGAGTGGGACTTTCAAGAGAGGGAAGATAAGACTTAAAAGAGAATTATAAGTAAAGACAGGTTAAATTGAGGTGGAAAGGAAGAATAGAGGAGGGGAAGGAGAAATAAATAACATTATCAGATTTTCAAAATGTTATATATAGCCTATTAATGAAGAAGCTTCCTAAAAATATGCCAATATACATATTTCTTTTAAAAATAATGGATTCACTTTCTACTGTGCTTTTTATTAGTTTCCCTGTAGTGTCTAGCACAAGCCCAGACCCAGTAATTACTGAGCTTTTTTGGACCCGTTGGCCTGTGAGGTCATCCCTGGCCATTACAAGACACTGTCAGTGCTGTTGGTTACCTTGCAGAACTTACTGGTAAGACCTTATTAGTGAAGAACAGTATGTGCCCGAGTTATAGAAAATGAAGAAATCAAGCTGATACTGACCTACTGATACTGGCTCTACTTGTACTGGTTAGCTTTCATACTGCTGGAATTTTCTAGCCACACTTCCAGAGATGAAAATGAAACATAAATACCCAGGTGTAAACTCTGTGAGCCTCAGTAACAACTGGCCAGATAAGACATAACCACTGTGATGGTTTGTATATGCTTGGCCCAGGAAGTGGCACTATTAGAGAGTGTGGCTTTGTTGGAATAGGTGTGTCACTGTGGGTGTGGCCTTTAAGACCCTCATCCTAGCTGCCTAGAAGTCATCATCTTCCATTCAGATGATGACGTAGAACTCTCAGCTCTGCCTGCACCATGCCTGCCTGGATGCTGCTATATTCCCACCTTGATGATAATGGAATGAACCTTTGAACCTGTGAATCAGCCCCAATTAATTTGTTGTCCTTCATAAGACTTGCCTTGGTCATGGTGTCTGTTCACATCAGTAAAACCCTAACTAAGACAACCACTAATATAATAGTGATGAGAATGCCATGGTAGCAACCAACTACTTCCTGATTGGAATTAATATTACTCCACAAAATGAAACCCATACTTCGTACTATATCTGGGGAAGAAATTAAGACTATATTGGTCATACACCCTAGGTAAGAATCCAACTCAATTATTCTGCTAAATGGACATAATATTAAATCAGCTTCTAATGATTTGCCATTATACCTATAGATTAAGGCATCGCTAAACCCTTATGGATGCTCATATATGCAGTACATGATAATCAATACAGATATAGACAACTGGCCAAGGAACAGAGAATAAGACATCGATAAGTGTCCAACATTAAATGAAATATACATAGGTCTCCCTCAAAAGCACAGGAATGGCTGTGCACAAGAGTGAAGGGACTGTAAGAGCCAGTGTATGTTGGACACTGCAGGAAAGCTACATGTATAAACTCACAGTGATTGTAACTGCATGTGTAAAACCTGTCAAGCCCTAGCCAGACCAAATCCCAACAGGACAGGGAAGCTGACAAGAACAAGAATTAAGGAACATAAATCTGCAGTGGTAGGGAAATAAAGGGGAGTGTGGTCAAAGGGGAGGAGACAGTTGTGTCTTGAGTGAGCCTAAAAGTAGCATCTGCATAGACCCCCAGACAATGTGTTGTGTGACTTTAGTTTAGGCTGAATTTGTGGAGTCAGAGGTCAGAAAACCTCAAGGGTGGTTCAAGCCTAATTAGTAAACTGCCTCTTAATGCTCCATCAGTTTCCAAGTCTCCCACTAGTATGTTAAGACTGTCCGGCTTTTTCTGCCAAGAAATTAAGTGCTTCTGGCATGAAAAACAATTGTTTTGTTTTACTTTCATCTTCTTGGAAATGCAGGAGATTCTGAAAAGCAACTAGATCTATGCCCCTCCATGATTGGCCAACACACACTGAGAGGGGTGGGGCATAAGCCAGAAGGCTGTGTACCTCCTCTAGAACTGAGTTGATCCTGCTGCCTTCCACAGATGAAGCAGGGGTGGATTTCATGTGAAGAGCCTTGAGCATGGTAAAGGGTGCTCTCTGCAGCTGAACTACAGTAAACAAATCCACTGGGTGCAGGAGTTTCTGGAAAGTGGACAAGAGCATTCAGATCTAACTTCTAACCCTCCTCTCATTTCTCTGAAGACCTGGGAGGTAAGAAGGCATTCAGAAGCATGCCGAGACAATGGACGTTCTCAGCTTGGAAGCTAGAGGGGCTTTGGTGGGAACTGGGCAGAACTGGCTGTGAATGGTTGTAACCTATCATTCAAGTTGAGGAAGACCTAAGGGAGATGATCTAGACATTGATTTTGGTAAAAATTTATCCAACTGATTTGCTTGCCTCTTACTCCTCTCCCTAAGATGGTTGAAATGGATGTGTCAAGGTAGCTGAATATCTCTTCAATGTCTATGAGGTGTGTTGTATCTCAGGTTCATCTTGCTTCCTAGTTAATTATTTAATTAGGTCAACTATTTAATTCCTAACATTCCTGAGGACCCTGGCCTGTGGAAAAGAGGTCTCTCTGCATGCTGCTTCTGCTGGACTTGGCTGTACCCCAAGAGTCATGTTCAAACCCTTCAAAAATAGTTTTTTTTTATTGCAAAGCATAAGTACTGAGGAGCTTCTCTGCATCTGTGAGGAACAAAGGCTGTATCAGGGTGGGATGACAGCTTTCATTTAGACAGGCTTCCTTTTGTAATTCTGTCTATACTATAGCCTTCTTGTCTGTTGTGTTCATCTTCCTTAGGAAAACCTTGCAGACAGCTATTATTCTGGAGTCTGCATCACAAAGCCAGGAACTAGAATAAAAAGAATGGGAGGGGAAAACTGAAGAGTTGATAAGAGCTGGTGTTCTTTCCTGAATCCTGCCTAACTCTAATAGAACCTACAGAAAGGTAATGTTTTAGTTAGGGTTTCTATTCCTGCACAAACATGACAAAGAAGCAAGTTGGGGAGGAAAGGGTTTATTCTGCTCACACTTCTGCATTGCTGTTCATCACAAAAGGAAGTCAGGACTGGAACTCAAGCAGGTTAGGAAGCAGGAGCTGATGCAGAGGCCATGGAGAGACGTTCCTTACTGGCTTGCTTCCCCTGGCTTTCTCAGACTGCTCTCTTATAGAACCCAAGAATACCAGCCCAGGGATGGTACCACCCACAAGGGGCCCTCCCCCTTGATCACTAATTGAGAAAATGCCTCACAGTTGAATCTCATGGAGGCACTTCCCCAACTGAAACTCCTTTCTCTGTGATAACTCCAGCCTGTGTCAAGTTGACACACAAAACCAGCCAGTACAGGTAATAAAATTAATAACCAGATGGCTACTGGGGAAAAGCATCAAAGAAAGAAAGCAGTTACTAAGTACAAAATCCTGAGATGAGAAGACAGCCCAAGATAATGGGGTGGCTGGAATTCTGACACCAGCAGCTCCAGAGGTGTAATAATTAAACTCAAAGATTATGTTGTTTGTAGCATGTACCCTGTACACTTAATGAAAGTCCCCTGCATGGAATGTGGGATCTTTATGGTGCCTCTTCGAATTGATTTGACATGACAGGACTTCAGTGTCAGTGGGATAACACTAACTATTTGTTAATCCATGTTGTTGCAAGAATAGTCACAGGAAATTCAGTAATATCGAGGACATAATCAAATCTGTGACTGAGGAGGTTTTGCAGAAGATAATGTAGAAAGAATGATCAGTTGTGAGTGGATTTGGAAATAGAACTTAAGTCTCTATACTGACTTGATATGGATGAGACAGAGAGAGCAGGTTCCAGGGTGACCAGGGGGAGGGGGGAGTTTTGCTGTTTCCTTAAGGGATGGCAAGGTCCATTATGCTGCCACGAGAGGCCTTGTGGGCGGTTTGTGGAGAATAAAGGGCAGAAATACACATTCTGAGCTAATTACTCAGCAATCAAACTCGGCTTCTTAGACCTGACAGCAAGAATACTGGTGTTGGTATTTAGTCTTTTGAGACAGTCTCAAGTAGCCCAGGCTAACCTATAACTCACTATATACCAAGGATGACCTTGAAGTTCCAACCCTCTTACCTCTTCTTACTTAAGGCAAGAAGTACCTCAATTAGAGGGATCTGCAACCCCATGCATTTAATAAAGTATTGGGGATTGAACCCTAGGACTCATTCATGCTGGAAAAGCCTTCTAACAACTGACCTATATCAAATAGCTTTTTTTTTTTAGTTTAATGTTTATAATTTTTTAATTGTGGCAAAAGGAATATAACACAGAAGTCACCATTTTGCATTATTATGTGTGCAATTCAGTAATACTGTACTTACATTGTTTGTACAACAAATCTACATCATTTGCATAACAAATCTACAAATCATTTGCATTACTCTAAACTGATTTTAAAACTCCTCCTTTCTACCCACAGCCACTCCCTGGTAGATGACCTTCTATTTCCTGTCTCTGTGAATTTGATTACTTTAGAAACTTAAGATAAATGGAATCTGTAATATCTGTCTTTTGGCACACTTACTTACATTGAGTCATTAGTCCGGCTTGAAGATGCTGGCTTCTGAGGTGCCATCAATATGGGATCCTTACTGAGACTCCTCTAGGATATCCTGTTGTTTCCTATGTGGAGACTGTGCATTCATCTGCCAGTCCCTCCCCATCACACACCGGATGATCTTCTGCCCAAGTGCACTTTATGGTGACAGGGGGGCTAGATTTCTTTCATAAGATAAAAAGTTTAAAAGAAAATAGTAACTTTAAATGGTGACTTTAGGACACTGAAACATTGTATTGAATAACTGAATGTTAACATGGATTTTAAGAATAAAGAAGGTTTATATTATTACAAATTTATTTCTTGCAGTTGTGTACCTTGGTCATCAAGTGGGACTCCTAAGATCAAAAGTACAGGTTGTCTGTGCCTTTGGGACCCTTTCCTCCTACTGGGTGGCCTCCTCTAGCCTGAATAGGAGAGGATGCATACAGTCTTACTGCAACTTGATATCCCAGTTGACTTTTGACTTTTCATAAGCTGAATACCTAAAATGCTCTCTTCTTTGACAATTTTCTAGACTCAAGCCTCTCAATAACAGTAACTGTTTGAAACATCTGTGCCCAGAACATCTGACTTGGGGCGTGTTCCTTGATGTGACAGCTGAGCAGGTAAATTTATTAGCTGAGTGAGATCCATGGGGTCCTCCCCACTTCTGAAAAGAAACAGAAAGGCTGGAAGGGAAGGGAGGAAGGACATCAGAAGAGAAGGAAGGGAAAACTGGTAAGGATGTAAAGTAAATAAGTTAATAAAAGGTATATATTTCTCATGGAGATGAGTTTAGTTCATGAAAAAGACAGAAGGAAAGAACATGTAGGAAAATTAAAAATGATTTAAGTGAAATAAAAATAGTTGGACTCACTGAAATCTTTTGATGACAAAAATAAAATAGACAAAACATATTTGTGTGAACATTAAATATTTGGCATTGATTAAACACACAGGTCATTTATTGTTTGTTTTTGATTTTTAGTTTGAAAAGCTAGAGTATACTGATTAAGTTCCCACACATTTGAAGGCACATACTGACGAAAGTGTGCATACATGGAGAAGACATTGGATTTTGTATAGAATACTACAGTCAGGTTAGATGTAACACAGTTGTTTGTGTTTTTATAGTTGCTGATGCTAGCTTTGGGACACGTCATATTATTTTTCCTTATTTGGCTTAGTATTATTTTTTCCATAATTAAGGGTTTAACCTAGAGCTAGTAGAAATTGGTTCTAGTTTCCTTTTTATTGCCATTATAAACACTGTGAACAAAAGCATTTTGAAAAGGAAACCATTTGTGAGTTTACACACTGTGATCACAGGCCACCCATCACAAATCAAAGTCAGAGTAGAAATTCAAGCAGGAGCAGAAGTATGAATAAAGAGAGAATGCTGCTTAATGGCTTGCTCCCTTGGTTTGATCACACTTTCTTAAATTACCTAGGACTGCCTACCCAGGAGAGTAGAACAGTTGACTGCCCACAGTGGGCTGCTACCTTCCACACTGATCCTCCATCAAAAACAAATGTCCTATAACCATGTCTCCAGTCCAGTCTGATGGGGGCAATTCCTCAAATGAGCTTTTCTCATCCAAAAGGACTCTCTAGTTTGTATCTTATTGATAAAAAAAAAGAAAGGAAGGAAGGGAGGGAAGGAGACAGGGAGGGAGAAAGCGAGGGAGGGAGGAAGGGAGAAAGGGAGGAAGGAAGGAAGGAAGGAAGGAAGGAAGGAAGGAAGGAGTAAGTAAGAAAAGAAAAAGAAAGAAGGAAAGAAAGAAAGAAGAAAGAAAGAAAGAAAGAAAGAAAGAAAGAAAGAAAGAAAGAAAGAAAGAAAGAAAGAAAGAAAGAAAGAAAGAAAGGAAGGAAGGAAGGAAGGAAGGAAGGAAGGAAGGAAGGAAAGAAGGAAGGAAAGAAGGAAGGAAGGAAGAAAAACAGAAAAGACAAGACAGACATGGGGATTTCTCAATAAGAAGGTAACTAAGGCTACAACAGAGGTAAAAAACACATTGCTAAGCACAAAGGCATCTTCAATCTCCTGCAACTTACTCTCCCTTCCTTCTTTCAGTGGCCTTTTAATCATCGACATGGGTCAGCTCTTCTCTGACATGGAGACGATGTCTAAGAATAACAACGATGGAGATTTAGTGTCCAGCTTCAACGCATATTTTAAAAACATTAAGGCAGAAAACAAAATTATTTCTCAGGAAACCATCAAATTAATAGAGTTGCAACTGGACAAAGGAAGCATTCAAGGGGCAAACTCTTTAATCAGTGATGCATTAAAAAATATTGGTGATGCCCCAATAAATATTGCTGTGACAGGAGAGTCTGGAGGAGGGAAGTCCAGCTTCATCAATGCCCTGTTAGGGATTGGGCCTGAAGAGGAAGGTGCAGCTGAAATTGGAGTAATAGAGACAACCATGAAGAGAACTTCTTACAAACATCCAAAAATTAAAACATTGACCTTATGGGACCTACCTGGTATTGGAACTCAGAAATTCCCACCAAATGCTTATCTGGAAGAAGTGAAATTCAAAGAATATGATTTCTTCGTTGTTGTTTCTGCCACACGTTTTACAAAACTTGAACTAGACCTCGCCAAGGCAATAGGAATTATGAAAAAGAATTACTACTTTGTGAGAACCAAGGTGGATACTGATTTAGAAAACGAAAAGAGATCCAAACCACGAACTTTTGAAAGAGAAAAGACCCTGAAGCAGATCCGAAGCTATTCTGTGAAAACCTTTAGTGACAACAGCATGGCTGTACCACAGATTTTCTTGGTCTCTAACTATGATTTATCTAACTATGATTTTCCAGTCCTGATGGACACCCTGATTAAAGATCTCAATGTTCAAAAGCGCCACAATTTTATGCTTTCTCTGCCTGACATTACAGAGGCAGCCATTGACAGAAAGCACAAGGCTACACAGCAGTTTATCTGGCTAGAAGCCTTCAAGGCTGGAGTTCTGGCGACTTTTCCTGTAGTGGGTATCCTCAGGGATAATGATGTGGAGAAGCTGAACAGGAGTTTAAACTTCTATCGAAGAATCTTTGGAGTGGATGATGAATCCCTGGAGTTAGTGGCTAAGGATTTACAAGTGCCTGTTGGACAAGTAAAAGAAATAATTAAGTCTCCTCATTTGTTGAAGGCTAGCAGAGAGGAAACATTAGGAAAAAAGCTTTTGAAATATTTAGAGAAATTTGCATCAGCTAATGGTGGGCTTCTTGCTACAGGTCTTTACTTCAGGAAAACCTTTTGTTTACAACTTCATTTCCTTGACACAGTGACTGAAGATGCCAAAGTTCTCCTTCGATGGACATATTCAAAACACTAGTTCAAACTCAACTTATCCACAGCTTCTGACCCTGACAACATCAAGTGGTAAATACCACAAAGTCACTAGGAAAATTCCCCATCTGACATCTTTTCTTTTCAGCCAATACACTAGAACCATGGGGAAACCTGGGGATAAAGATCATGTGTATTATGTCAAAACTTGACAATCCCCAATCCTTCTTCGGTCCCCATATCCTTTTCTCTTTCAGCTATACATATATACTTTAACACATACACACATGCACACACAAAAACATACCAGCAAACATGCAAATTCATACATACAAAAGATACAGTACATGTTTTATAGCCATTTTCTTCTAATCAAAACATCCTAACAAAGATTCAGGGAGCTGGGGTCTCTGCACTTAGTACAAAAAACACTTGGCATGCTTGGTGGTTTGAATATGTATAGCCCCACAGATTCATTTGTTTGAATGCTTGACCCACAGGGAGAGGCACTATTAGAAGGTATTGCCTTGTTAGAATAGGTGTTGTCCTGCTGGAGGAGGTAGGTGTATTTGAGGTCTCTTAGATGTGCAACCTATACCCAGTTTTGTACACAGTCTTCTTCTGCTGCCTATGAATCAAGATGTAGACCTCTTGGCTCATGCTTCCCACCATGATAAAAATGGAATAAACCTTCTGAACTGTGAGCCATCCCAAATTAAATATTTTCCTTTATAAGAGTTGCCTTGGTCATGGTATCTCTTCACAGCAATAGAAACCCAAAGACAAAAATTGTTACTGGGGACATGGGTATTACAGGGTGATGGGCCTGACAGTGTTTTCATTAGGAGTATTTGGGACTTTAGGACTTTGAGTTAGGAAAGCAGTAGAAGACTCTAAGACCTTTTTAATGGGCCACACTATTAAGAGCATGGAAGACAGTGTTGCTGGGGTGATTTAATATTTTAGTCCTAGATTAAGAACTTTCAGATGAGACACATTTTAGTATGTTGCCTAGACATCATCCTTGTGTTATTTTGGTGAAGAAAGTGGCTGCTTTTTGCACTTGTCCAAAGACTCAGCCTAAAGCTAAAGTGAAAAGATTTAGATTAATTGCATTGGCAAAGGAAATCACAAAACAGCCTAACCTAGACACTGTCTTGTGGTTCATTCTTTTTGAAGACAATTTTGATGAAACAGTACAAACTTAGAAAAAAATGTATGGTTCAAAGATTAAAGGGGCAACAGGAAGTAGAAAGGAGCTAAATCCTCTGTTTAAGGAGATAAACAGATTAAAGATATTAAATGGAATTAAGGGAGTGATAGCCTCAGATCAAGATCCCACCCAGATAAGCTTCCATTTTATAATAAGAAATTAAAGAAAAGCTTAGGTCCCGCTTTTAATCCCAGCATTTGGGTGACCTGGGCATGCAGATCTCTGAGTTTAAGGTCAGTCAGTCTACAGAGCAAGTTCCAGGACAGCCAAGTGGCAGACGCCATGAAGGAAGAACTGCTGTGGACAAGTGAGATTCCTGGAGACAGGCCACTGTTTTGTTTAGCGACTATGAGTGTAAACTGGAGAGGCACAACCCCAGGGGCTTGATTTCAGGATTGCTGCTTGCTGCTGATGTGCCTTCTCATGTTTGTAATTCCTATATTCCTCCTATGTCTCTAGCATGGTGGGCATGGAGAGGACCTCGCTGCCTAAAGCCTGGTGTGACGCTTTCCTGGGTGATAGCCCACTCTACTGGGCAATTTTCCTGCAGATCAGCATGAAGATTAACATTTATGAGATAATGTTATTTAGATTAACTAATGATTTTACAGAACTCCTGGTTTGATTTAAATGGTTTAAAGAAGTTAGAGTACTTGAGAAAGAGTATAAGAGAATGATTTAAGTTGTTTTGCCAGAAATATATGAAAAAATAAGAAACAAGAATAGAATATGCCCTTTCCTTATAGAATAGTAAACAAAGGCTGCATAGATGAGAAAAGAAGCATGGTGAGCTTTCATGGCTTACAAGTATGTAATCATACTAGGGTGGAAAATAGGCTTGGGACAAGTTAATGATTGAAGAAAACATTTCATTCTAGGTTGAGCCTGAGTCCCTGGATCTTGTGATCTAGGGATGTGGCCACAGGTACAGGTTACAGTGTGCATCATGAAAAGGCGGGGTTATTAATAAAAAGTAAATAATTCTATTATAAAGACAAAGAACAGATGGATAGCCAGTTTAGCTGAATGAGACTTCAAAAATAAGATGAAAGAAAGATGATGATCTATTTCTTAGTAAGTACAAATTGTTGTCAGCTAAGCTTATGAGAAAGTTGCTGCTATGGACTGGCTTGCTTAACTTTGTTTATTAATGTCAAAAGAAGTATGGCTTTAGGGTTATATTGAACTTATGGAGAGTAAGATAGATGGGAAATGTTTAGTTAGGTATGAGTTTCAAAAGAAGTATACATAACCAATAATCCTGTTGTAATTTCCTTTTGTGTGATGATTTTCTCTGTTTTTGAAGTATACATTGTAGTGCTCATTGATTTTAAAGAATAATTTGGGGCTATGTGGTAATCTTCCTTAGATAACAAAATTTGTATTAGATGATATAAAATGGCTAAGAAAAAATAAAGTTTTTGAAATCAACTCACTGGTGCTTATTCCACCCACCAAACCAATATGTACGTGTATATATGTATATGTGTGAAGTTTGTTGGAGCCTGCTCATTAGAACTTGGCACCATCCATCCATAAAACACATGTAGGTATATATATGTAAGGTTAGTTGGAGCTTTGGTCCATCAACTCAAAGTTGGCATGTATATGTATGTGTGTGTGTATGTATGTATGTATGTATGTATGTGTGTGTGTATGTATGTACCTATGTGTATGTGAAGCTGAATGTGTGGCAGGAGTGTCCCTGAATGGAGGCCCAGAAAGGCCATTGTGTAAAGCTATGAAGGTGAAGCCTGTATTGCCTTAAAGACTCCAAGACATTAGATATGTCAGAGCTGTGGGATAAGGCAAGCTACTAACAGAGAATGGAATCAGGCCAAGAGAAAGAAATATGTTGCAGTCAACTGCCATGGACTGTCACAGCCAGGAAGATTTAGATCTGAGGGGGAACTTTTGGATTTCAGGAAAAGGCACAGGTTCTACAAGATGACAGACAGACACAACCACAAACAGAGGCGGTTTGAATCTGAATGTATTTTTCTGTTTTGAGTCATGAGCCTTTAAGCATAAGGGATTGACATTTACATATCAAAAGATGTATCCAGTAAAGCAGGCACAAGGAACAATTAGCATAACCATTTGGCACAAGGAAGTATAAGACCAACCAGGTAAAACGTTTTCCCGTGTAACAAATTTAGAAGCTCAAACACAGATAACATCAATCTTCTTGATATAAACTTTTAAAGAGACTTTAAAGGACATTTTGTCAAAATCCCTGAGTCTAAATGAGTCTCTGTGAGTAATAAGTATGAACTGCATCCTGAATCACACCTGGATAAGTTAAGAATGTTGTTTTGGCCAAAGATCCCCTAGGTGGGGTCTGCAAGACAAAAGGAGTTCCTCACAAGCTTCCATGAGGCAGCTCTGAGCTTTGCACCAACTCAAATGTAAATTCTTTCTAATTTGCCCAACACTCACCTGTTCTGGCAAGGACATTGTATAAGGTTCTTCAGATGAACCCTAGTCTGGGCCTATTGTTTCAAATCCACCTGTCCTGCAAGGGTGACTATGAGGGTCAAAAAACAAAAGAAACTTGTACTTTACATGTGTTGCTGATTAAACTAACCTCTTCTTAATAACATTATATCTTTTAAATTATGTCCAATGACTTATAAGCCAATATACAGTCAAGACACGTGAAATATATTTATACCACTGTGCTAATTAGTGCTTTTCATACCATAGTGTCAGAGCCATACTTCACTTATATACTGTTGGGAGGTAAATGTAATTATGTAAATGACTGGAGCAAAGCGTTGCAGAATTTTCTGGCTAGTGACTTACTTCAAGATGGATTCTTTTACATCTTAATTTGCTTGGTTTTTCTTAGTCCTGGCTACTAAGAAGGGGGAGAGTTAGGAGCAAAGCAAATTGCCAAGTGAGATTTTCCGCCTTCTGAATAGAGGTGTTCTGGAGGGCTCCAGGAGACATTTCTTGCCTCCATCTGTAAAACTTTGTCTTACAGAGTCTACTGGACCCACTGCAGCAATCAACAAAGCTGAAAAAAGTTGGAGACTCAAAGAGAAGCAGAGATTAGTGATTCCCCAGCTGGGTTTTGGTCTTGCTTTAGTAGAGCATTTCCTCAGTATTCTGCCTTTCCTCCATTTTAGAATGGTAATGTATGTGATCAGATTTTTTATTTTGCTTTTATAGTGGACTACCCTGTGGTGGCAAAGCTTGTCTTTGACAGCCAAGCTTAGGCAGTGAAGGATGTCTTCAAACACAAAAACCTGATGATGATGTACTAGAAAAAGAGAACTATGTCCGCCCTTTAGGAATCGCATAAATCTCAGAAGAGACATGGAATTTTTAACCTTTTTTTCTTTTTTTTATTGAAAAGGGAAGTAAAAACACTATGATAAAATTAAAGATTTACATGGAAAATATTTCAGATAAAATAGAATAGATACATAGAAAAACACATTAAAATTGACAATTTTCATGGAAAATTAGAGAGTAAAGTGGAAGACATGTAAAACATTGCTAAATTAATTGAAATATTTGATAGAAACATTTTATGATAGAATTGAAGATTTACATGGAAATATTTCTGATAAAATTATAGAAAATGGAGAAAAACATGTTAGAATTGAAGATTATCATGGAAAATTTTATATAGATATAATAATGGTAGGCATAAAAGTATTCCTAAGTTGATTGAAAGTGCAATTATAAACATTTTCTGATAAACTTGAAGATTTACATGGAAAATATTTCTGATAAAATTGAAGAAATATATAGAAAAACATGTTAAAATTAAAGACTACCATGGAAATTATACAGATAAAATGATAGGCATAAAGATAATTCTAAGTTGATTGAAGGTAGAATTATAAACATTTTCAAATAAAATTGAAGATTTACATGGAAAATATTTCTGGTAAAATTCAAGAAATATAAAGAAAAACACATTAAAATTGACTATTTCATGGAAAATTTTACATATAAAATGGTAGATATAAGAACTCTTTCTAAATTAACTGAAGGTGGAATTAGGAACATTTGTGACACAAAGATTTGCACTGAAAACATTTCTGATAAAATAGAGAAATTATATAGAAAGACATTAAAATTGAAGATTATCATGAAAAAAAATAAAGATAAAATGGTAGACATAAAACAATTACTAAATTAATTAAAAGGGGAATTACAAACATTTTCTGATAAAAGTGAAGATTTACATGAGAAATATTTCTGTTACTCTATGTCTTTTTATTGGGGAGTCGAGTCCATTGTTGTTAAGAGTTATTAAAGAATAGTGATTGTTGCTTCATGTTATTTTTGATGTTATTTTTATGTTTCTATGGGTATTTTCTTTTGGGTTTGTTGGAAGATTATTACTTTCTTGCTTTTCCTAAGGTGTAATTTACCTCCTTCTTTTGGCATTTTCCATCTATTATCCTTTATAGGGATGGATTTGTGGAAAGATATTGTGTAAATTTGGTTTTATCATGGAATATCTTGGTTTCTCCACCTATGATGATTGAGAGTTTTGCTGTCTACAATAGTACCCTAGACTGGCATTTGTGTTCACTTAGGGTCTATATGAGGTCTGCCCAGGATCTTCTAGCTTTTGTCATCTCCAGTGAGAATCTGGTGTGATTCTGATAGGTCTGACTTTATAAGTTACTTGCTCTTTTTCCCTTACGGCTTTTAATATTCTTTCTTTGTTTAGTGAATTTGGTGTTTTGATTATATGTGCTGGGAGGAGGTCCAGTCTGTTTAGAGTTCTGAAGGCTTCTTGTATATTCATGGGCATCTCTTTCTCTAGGTTGGGAAAGTTTTCTTCTATAATTTTTTTTGATATAATTTTTTATTTACATTTCAAATGATTTCCCCTTTTCTAGCCCCCCACTCCCAGAAAGTCCCGTAAGCCCCCTTCTCTTCCCCTGTGCTGCCACCCACCCCTTCCCACTTCCCCATTCTTGTTTTGCCAAATACTGCTTCACTGAGTCTTTCCAGAACCAGGGGACACTCCTCCTTTCTTCTTGTACCTCATTTGATGTGTGGATTATGTTTTGGGTATTCCAGTTTTCTAGGTTAATATCCACTTATTAGTGAGTGCATACCATGATTCACCTTTTGAGTCTGGGTTACCCCACTTAGTATGATGTTCTCTAGCTCCATCCATTTGCCTAAGAATTTCATGAATTCATTGTTTCTAATGGCTGAATAGTACTCCATTGTGTAGATATACCACATTTTTTGCATCCACTCTTCTGTTGAGGGATACCTGGGTTCTTTCCAGCATCTGGCAATTATAAATAGGGCTGCTATGAACATAGTAGAGCATGTATCCTTATTACATGGTGGGGAATCCTCTGGGTATATGCCCAGGAGTGGTATAGCAGGATCTTCTGGAAGTGAGGTGCCCAGTTTTTGGAGGAACTGCCAGACTGATTTCCAGAGTGATTGTACCAATTTGCAACCCCACCAGCAGTAGAGGAGTGTTCCTCTTTCTCCACACCCTCTCCAACACCTGCTGTCTGCTGAATTTTTAATCTTAGCCATTCTGACTGGTGTAAGGTGAAATCTCAGGGTTGATTTGATTTGCATTTCCCTAATGACTAATGAAGTTGAGCATTTTTTAAGATGCTTCTCCACCATCCGAAGTTCTTCGGGTGAGAATTCTTTGTTTAACTCTGTACCCCATTTTTTAATAGGGTTGTTTGGTTTTCTGGAGTCTAACTTCTTGAGTTCTTTATGTATATTGGATATTAGCCCTCTATCTGATGTAGGATTGGTGAAGATCTTTTCCCAATTTGTTGATTGCCGATTTGTCCTCTTGATGGTGTCCTTTGCCTTACAGAAACTTTGTAATTTTATGAGGTCCCATTTGTCAATTCTTGCTCTTAGAGCATACGCTATTGGTGTTCTGTTCAGAAACTTTCTCCCTGTACCGATGTCCTCAAGGGTCTTCTTTTCTATTAGCTTCAGAGTGTCTGGCTTTATGTGGAGGTCCTTGATCCATTTGGATTTGAGCTTAGTACAAGGAGACAAGGATGGATCAATTCGCATTCTTCTGTATGCTGACCTCCAGTTGAACCAGCACCATTTGTTGAAAAGGCTATCTTTTTTTCATTGGATGTTTTCAGCCTCTTTGTCGAGGATCAAGTGGCCATAGGTGTGTGGGTTCATTTCTGGATCTTCAATCCTGTTCTATTGATCCTCCTGCCTGTCACTGTACCAATACCATGCAGTTTTTAACACTATTGCTCTGTAGTATTGCTTGAGGTCAGGGATACTGATTCCCCCAGACTTTCTTTTGTTGCTGAGAATAGTTTTAGCTATCCTGGGTTTTTTGTTGTTCCAGATGAATTTGAGGATTGCTCTTTCTAACTCTGTGAAGAATTGAGTTGGGATTTTGATGGGTATTGCATTGAATCTGTATATTGCTTTTGGAAAAATGGCCATTTTAACTATATTGATTCTACCGATCCATGAGCATGGGAGGTTTTCCCATTTTTTGAGGTCTTCTTCCATTTCCTTCTTCAGAGTCTTGAAGTTCTTGTCATACAGATCTTTCACATGTTTGGTAAGAGTCACCCCAAGATACTTTATACTGTTTGTGGCTATTGTGAAGGGGGTCATTTCCCTAATTTCTTTCTCAGCCTGCTTATCCTTTGAGTATAGGAAGGCCACTGATTTGCTTGAGTTGATTTTATAACCTGCCACTTTGCTGAAGTTGTTTATCAGCTGTAGGAGCTCTCTAGTGGAGTTTTTTGGGTCACTTAGGTAGACTATCATGTCGTCTGCAAATAATGATACTTTGACTTCTTCCTTTCCAATTTGTATCCCTTTGACCTCCTTATGTTGTCGAATTGCCCGAGCTAGTACCTCAAGTACAATATTGAAAAGATAAGGAGAAAGGGGGCAGCTTTGTCTGGTCCCTGATTTCAGTGGGATTGCTTCAAGTTTCTCTCCATTTAGTTTGATGCTGGCTACCGGTTTGCTGTATATTGCTTTTACTATGTTTAGGTATGGGCCTTGAATTCCTGTTCTCTCCAAGACTTTAAGCATGAAAGGATGCTGAATTTTGTCAAATGCTTTTTCAGCATCCAATGAAATGACCATGTGGTTTTTTTTTCTTTGAGTTTATTTATGTAGTGGATTGCATTGATGGATTTCCGTATGTTGAACCAACCCTGCATTCCCGGGATAAAGCCTACTTGATCATGGTGGATGATCGTTTTGATGTGTTCTTGGATTCAGTTGGCAAGAATTTTATTAAGTATTTTTGCATCGATGTTCATAAGGGAAATTGGTCTGAAGTTCTCTTTCTTTGTTGGATCTTTGTGTGGTATTGGTATCAGTGTCATTGTGGCTTCATAGAAGGAATTAGGTAGTGTTCCTTCTGTTTCTAATTTGTGGAATAGTTTGAAGAGTATTGGTGTTAAGTCTTCTTTGAAGGTCTGATAGAATTCTGCACTGAAACCATCTGGTCCTGTGCTTTTTTTGGTTGGAAGACTTTCTATGACTCCTTCTATTTCTTTAGGCATTATGGGACTGTTTAGATGGTCTAGTTGGTCCTGATTTAATTTTGGTATTTGGTATCTGTCAAGAAAATTGTCCATTTCCTCCAGATTCTCCAGTTGTGTTGAGTAACACGCTCTTGTAGGATCTGATGATTTTTTGGATTTCCTCAGTTTCCGTTGTTATATCTCCCTTTTCATTTCTAAGTTTGTTAATTTGGATACTTTCTCTGTGTCCTTTGGTCAGTCTGGCTAAGGGTTTATCTATCTTGTTGATTTTCTCAAAGAACCAGCTCCTGCTTTTGTTGATTCTTTGTATGGTTCTCTTTGTTTCTACTTGATTGTTTTCAGCCCTGAGTTTGATGATTTCCTGCCTTCTACTCCTCCTGGGTGAAATAGCTTCTTTTTGTTCCAGGGCTTTCAGGTGTGTCATTAAGCTGGTAATGTATGCTCTCTCCATTTTCTTTTTGGAGGCACCCAGGGCTATGAGTTTTCCTCTTAGCACTGCTTTCATTGTGTCCCATAGATTTGGGTATGTTGTGTCTTCATTTTCATTGTGTTCTAAAAAGTCTTTGATTTCTTTCTTTATTTCTTCCTTGACCAAGGTATCATTGAGTAGAATATTGTTCAGTTTCCACCTGTATGTGGGTTTTCTGTTGTTTTTCTTGCTATTGAAGACCACTTTTACTCCATACTGATCTGATAGGAGGCATGGGATTAGTTCGATCTTCTTATATTTGTTGAGGTCTGTCTTGTGACCAATTATGTGGTCGATTTTGGAGAAGGTACCATGAGGTGCTGAGAAAAAGGTATATTCTTTTGTTTTAGGATAGAATGTTCTATATATATCTGTTAAATATAATTGGTCCAAAGCTTCAATTAGTTTCATTGTGTCCCTGTTTAGTTTCTGTTTTCCTGATCAGTCCATTGAGGAAAGTGCAGTGTTGAAGTCACCCACAATTATTGTGTTAGGTGCAATGTGTGCTTTGAGTTTTAATAAAGTTTCTTATACGAAAGAGGGTGCCCTTGCATTTGGAGCATAGATGTTCAGGATTGAGAGTTCTTCTTGTTGTATTTTTCCTTTGACCAGCAAGAAGTGTCCCTCGGGGTCTCTTTTGATGACTTTGGGTTGAAAGTCAATTTTATCTGATATTAAAATGGCTACTCCAGCTTGTTTCCTGAGACCATTTGCTTGTAAAATTGTCTTCCAGCCTTTTACTCTAAGGTAGTGTTTGTCTTTGACCCTGAGGTGTGTTTCCTATAAGCAGCAAAATGTAGGGTCCTGTTTACGTATCCAGTCAATCTGTGTCTTTTTATTTGGGCATTGAGTCCATTGATGTTAAGAGATATTAAGGAATAATGATTGTTACTTCCTATCATTTTTGACGTTATTTTTTAAATTTGATTGCTTAACTTCTTTTGGGTTTGATGAAAGGTTACTATCTTGCTTTTTCCAGGGTGAAGTTTCCCTCCTTGTATTGGTGTTTTCCTCCTATTATCCTTTGTAGGGCTGGGTTTGTGGATAGATATTGGGTAAACTTGGTTTTGTCATGAAATATCTTAGTTTCTCCATCTATGGTGATTGAGAGTTTTGCTGGATATAGTAGTTTTGGCTGGCATTTGTGTTCTCTTAGAGTCTGCATGAGATCTGCCCAGGACCTTCTAGCCTTCATAGTCTCAGGTGAAAAGTCTGCTGTGATTCTGATAGGTCTTCCTTTATATGTTATTTGGCCTTTTTCTCTTACTGCCTTTAATATTCTTTCTTTGTTTAGAACATTTGGTGCTTTGATTATTATGTGACAGGAAGTATTTCTGTTCTGGTCCAGTCTGTTTGGAGTTCTGTAGGCTTCTTGTATATTCATGGGCATCTCTCTCTTTAGGTTAGGGAAGTTTTCTTCCATAATTTTATTGAAGATATTTGCTGGCCCTTTAAGTTGTAAATCTTTACTCTCATCTATGCCTATAATCCTTAGGTTTGGTCTTCTCATTGTGTCCTGGATTTTTGGTCTTCTCATTGTGTCCTGGATTTCCTGGATATTTTGGGTTATAAGCTTTTTGCATTTTGCATTTTCTTTAACTGTTGAGTCCATGGTTTCTATGGAATCTTCAGCATCTGAGATTCTTTCTTCTATCTCTTGTATTCTGTTGTTGATATTTGCATCTCTGTCCCCTGATTTCTTCCCAAGGCTTTCTATCTCCAAAGTTGTCTCCTTTTGAGTTTTCTTAGTTGTTTCTACTTCTGATTTTAGATCCTGGATGGTTTTGCTTAGCTCCTTCACTTGCTTGTTTGTGCTTTCCTGTAATTCTTTAAGAGATTTTTGTGTTTCCTCTTTCATGACCTCAGCCTGTTGACCAAAGTTCTCCTGTATTTCTTTAAGTGTTTTTTGCATTTCCTCATTATTGGCTTTTGTATTCTCCTGGATTTCTTTCAATGATTTTTGTGTTTCCCTTGCAAGGGCTTCTAACTTTTGATCCATTTTCTCCTGAATTTCTTTAAGTATGTCCTTCATGTGTTCCTGTACCAGCATCATGACCAGTGATTTTAAATCCAAATCTTGTTTTACTGGTGTGATGGGGTATCCAGGACATGCTGGTAGAGGAGAATTGGGTTCAGATGTTGCCATATTGCCTTGATTTCTGTTAGTGACGTTCCTGCGTTTGCCTTTTGCCATCTAATTCTCACTGGTTTTAGTTGGTCTTGTCAGTGCTAGACTCACCAGTGCAAGCTGCCCCTTCCCAGGTGGCCTCTGGTGCACAGCTTACCTCCTACACTGCCTGGAGACAGGGTGCTGAAGCAGACACTCGAAGGCTCCCGCTAGGGCCCGCTGGATTCACCGGAGCACACTGACTTCTCCCAGCTGGCCGCCTGGAAGCCTCTCTTGCCTCTTGCAGGACCTGGAGATGTAGTGTTGCTGCCCAGGCTAATCTGGATCTGGAAGCGGAGAGAGCTGAGGGCTCCCACCGGAGGCCTCAGGACTGGGACCCAAGCTCTGGGCCACAGGAGCAAGCCATGCTGCGAGCTCCCAGACTGCCTCTGGGTGCAAACCGGGTCTCCCGCACTTCCTGGAGACCGAGCGCTGTGGCCCTGGCCGTTCAGATCCCAAAGCAGGCACCCAAAGGCTCCCACTGGGGCCCACTGGATTCACCGGAGCACACCGACTTCTCCCCACTGGCCGCCCGGAAGCCCCTTTCTTCTATAATTTTGTTGAAGATATTTACTGGCCCTTTCAGTTGGAAATCTTTGCTCTCCGTCTATACCTATAATCCTTAGGTTTGGTCTTCTCATTGTGTCCTGGAGTTCCTGGATGTTTTCAGTTACCAGCTATATGCATTTTGCATTTTATTTCACTGTTGAGTCAATGTTTTCTATGGTATCTTCAGCACCTGAGGTTCTTCCTTCTAGTTCATGTAATCTGTTTTGATGCTTGCATCTATGACTCCTGAATTCTTTCCAAGGTTTTCTCTCTCCAGAGATATCTCATTTTGTGATTTCTTTATTGTTTCTGCTTCCACTTTTAGATCCTGGATGGATTTGTTCAGTTCCTTCACTTGATTGTTTGTGTTTTCCTGTAATTCTTTAAGGGGTTTTTGTGTTTCTTCTTTAAGGACTTCTGCCTGTTGACCCATGATCTCTTGTATTTCTTTAAGGGATTTTTGTGTTTCTTCTTTAATGACTTTTACCTGTTGACCGATGTTCTCCTGTATTTCTTTAAGGGAGTTATTTAAGTCTTTCTTGAAGCCCTCTATCAGCATCATGAGATACGATTTTAAATCCAACTCTTGCTTTTCCAGTGTGTTGGGGTATCCAGGACTTGCTGTGGTGGGAGAACTGGGTTCTAATGTTGCCATGTGACCTGGGTTTCTGTTGGTAGAGTTCTTGTGCTTGCCTTTCACCATCTGGTTATCTCTGGTGCTAGTTGGTGTTGTAGTCTCTGACTGGAGTTTGTTCCTCCTATGGGCCTGTAAGCCTATGTCCTTACTCCTCTGAGCTCAGAAGTGAAAGCACTGCTGGGAGATCACTCTCTCCTGGCAGGCTATGCACAGAAGACCTTGGAGCCTCCTGGCTCCCTTGTGCAAATGGCAGGGGAAGACTTTCTTCCCAGCTGCTCCACTGATCTTATGCCCTGTGTGCTCCAGACAGGCTATGCACAGAAGGCTGTGGAGTCTCCTGGCTAGCTGGTGCCAATGGCAGCAGGAAGACTAGTGAAACTAATTAAAGCTTTGGACCAATTGGATTTAACAGATATATATATATATAGAACTTTTCATCCCAAAGCAAAAGAATATACCTTTTTCTCAGCACCTCATGGTACCTTCTCCAAAATCGACCATAAAATTGGTCACAAGACAGACCTCAACAAATATAAGATCGAAATAATCCCATGCCTCCTATCAGATCACTATGGAGAACAAGTGATCTTCAATAGCAAAAAAACAACAGAAAGCTCACATACACATGGAAACTGAACAATACTCTACTCAATGATACCTTGGTCAAGGAAGAAATAAAGAAAGAAATCAAAGACTTTTTAGAACACAATGAAAATGAAGGCAGGACATACCCACATCTATGGGATACAATGAAAGCAGTGCTAAGAGGAAAACTCATAGCCCTGAGTGCCTCCAAAAAGAAAATGGAGAGAGCATACACTAGCAGCTTAATGACACACCTAAAAGCCCTGGAACAAAAAGAAGCTAATTCACCCAGGAGGAGTAGAAGGCAGGAAATCATCAAACTCAGGGTTGAAATCAATCAAGTAGAAAACAAAGAGAACCATACAAAGACTCAACAAAACCAGGAGCTGGTTTGTTGAGAAAATCAACAAGATAGATAAACCCTTAGCCAGACTAACCAAAGGGCACAGAGACAGTATCCAGATTAACAAAATTAAAAATGAAAAGGGAGATATAACCCTTAATTTTGGCTGTCTCTAACAATAATTCATCCTTTGACCCCTTCTTTTCTTGAACTACCCACTGTGAGTGTACGACCCCCAAACGAGGGACCCCACTCGAGTCCCGGATCGGCGCACACCCAAAGAAGCACGAGAGACCAACTTGTTGCAAATACACGAGGTAGCTTTAATGGCGGTGCTCCGGGTCGACATGTGTCTTGTGCAAAAGACAGAGGGCCCGACCCCGAGACTCAAAAACTGGGGGTTTTTATAGGAAAGGTGAGGGGGTTTCGCGTGCTTTTACAAGATTGGGTAACTCATACAATTACATCAGCGGGTAGTACGTGCAGGTCCAGGTCGGCACGTAGGTGATGGGGAAGAGCGAGAAGCTTATCTGTTACAACGGGGGGGGGGGGGGGGGGGGGGGAGAAAGAGCCCAGATGGTCCCTGACTCTGTGGAGGTAGCTCTCTTATCTTTACGACCTGTTAGTTCCTGGAATGTCTTAACAGCCTTGAGGGTGGGCTCTGTATTCCAGGGCATTCCAGGGCTTGTTCGGGCTTGCCTCTGTTTCTGGGCCTTGAGTAAAGTTCCTTTATTTAAGTAAAAAAGTCCCTTTCATTTCCCCCCTTCTCTTTGTCTATAATTTTAATCTTAAAATGTTTAAGGGTGGGACTGGGGATGGGTGAAGGGGGGGGAGGTAGAGGTGGTGATGAATCTCTTTTGAGATAGTTGTAAGCATATTCTTCTACTTTACTGGGCAGTGGATGGTACTGCCGTTGTAAGACTAAAAGTTGTACAGCATTTATCCTATCTTTAATAAAGGCTATGCCTTTATTTACCAGACACGGGCCGAAAACCAAGACTAGGAATATAATGAGAATAGGTCCCGCGAGGGCGGAGAGCAGGGTGGTCATCCACGGAGATTTGGAATACCAGGACTCGAACCATCCCTGTTGTTCTACCCGCTCTCATTTTCTTTTTTCTAGCCTTTCTCAGAGCTTTTGCATAGAGTCTCTAACTACCCCGGTGTGGTCTGCGTAAAAGCAACATTCTTCTTTTAGGGCCGCGCATAGTCCTCCCTCTTTCAGAAATAGCAAGTCTAACCCTCTCCTGTTTTGTAGGACCACTTCCGATGGGGAAGTCAGAGATTTCTCTAAAGCGTTGATGGACTTTTCTAGCATTTCTAAATCTTCATTTATGGCTTCTTTTAGAGACTGAAAAGACTGAGCTCCTTGTCTACTTTCTACTAGGGCCGTCACACTTGTTCTCCTGCCGCAATACCGGCCCCGATCATCACTGCCAGGGTTATTGAAATTGGCTCTCTCTTACTCCTTGTGTGATCCCTGTCTTCTAAATAAGAAACAGGATGGTAGTACACTCGGGGCAAAAGTTGAACCATGACACAAAAGTCTCGAGTGGGATCAAAAACACTGGTAGATACACAAGGGGTTAATCCGGTGTTGCAGGCCCACCACCCAACTGGCGTGGGCAAAGATATTGACTGGAGCTTGTTCTACTTATGGGATGTACTTGACTACACAAATGGCGGTGGGAGGGTGGCGGTGTTCCTATACATAGGCCAGCATTTCCTCCCGCTGTTGTTACGTCAGTAAGGGTTAATGTTTTCCCAGTACCCCAAGAGCAAGAGGCATGAGTGCTTGTCCTGTTAAAATCTCCATTATAAGCGATCCCCTCATAAGGGGGGCCTGAGGACAGACACAGCCAGCAGTTGGTAGTGGCTCCAGGATCAGTGCTATTTAAGGCATAACACGCCTCTCTGACTAGATTGAAAAGCCTCTGCCCCGTGAATGGAGATGTGGGAGCGGGAAGGGTGGTCACTCTAAGAATGGGGGGGGGGAGGTTACAGGGGCTGGTGGCCGAGGTTTGGCAGGTGGGCCTTGTTCGGCTTTTCTATGGTTAACTTGATCTTAAAGATTACACCAGGATCTGCTCCAGAAGCATGTATCCTTAAGCCCCAACTGTTTCCCCTAAACCAGCTCTGGCGTTCTTGTCTCCCTTTGTTGGTGAACTTGATGAGGACTGGGTTACAATAATTACCTTTACAGGCTCCACTTGGACTATTACGTTGAGCACATCCACTTTCATGGTATTTGGAACTGTCCCTCTCTCCT